>NC_084470.1:742500-997500 GCF_027409185.1 Cynocephalus volans
TATCAAAGAATGTTTCATTATAATGAAGAAAAGAATGACCAGTTTTAAAAAGAATGGAAGTGGGGGGTCCAAATGGAATTCAAGTAACCCTGGTTACGTTCTGGACTCCGGTGTCCCCGATGCATCTGGGGACTGTGGGGTCGCTCCGGGTCTGCCTCTTCTGTCCGTGCTGCCTGACAAGCTTCTGTGTGTCAGCGTCCCTCACACCGTGTGAAAGTCAGCAGTGCTCCGAGGAGAGATTGGGGTGCGTATAGAGGGTAAGTGATGAATCTTCTTGGTTTAGAAATGTGGTCCTTAAAATATTAGGTTTATCATTTTAAGAAACTGATTAAAGCCGAGAAAAAGGGAACGTGCACATCACATACACGTGGCATTTTGCATTCAGTTCCAGGGTTTCGAAAACTTCAGGTCTATGAAATCATTATGGGAAGATTTCCAGTAAGATCTGCTTAAAGAACGTCCACAATAAGCAAGAGAGAAGAATAGGGTCCTGACCCGGGCAGCGATAAACCTCCTTTTGCTATTGACCAGGTAGTCCAACCCCTCGGAACAACCTTTGCTGTCACTTGTAAGTGGTTTATGAAGAGCAACTGGAACGGCATGCTAGGAGCTGTTCAGAACTGGAAATAGTAGCAAGCTGGCTCAAAAACAAACCAGTAAATATCACACACACCAAATTCAAGCTCCAAATGCTATTCAAGCCAGAGAAGCAAAGGAGGAAATGCTGATTGTTTGGGGAGAAAACGATGGGGGGCTGGGGGTGGGACGGGGAGACCAGATGTTCGATTTTCAGCATCAGTGTTACATTGCTGGCCCAGGCGTGATCACACGTGCAGGGATTTCCAGCAATCCACAGTCAGCTGACCAGTTGAAGAAGAAAACAACAATTTTACAGTAATAAAGTTAGGCTGTAAATATCATTTCCTTATCTGGGATTCCGGTTATTTATACTTCAGAGTGAAGAGCTGTATAACGATCTTATTGTTTCTCCTTGGAACCAAATTTAAGCCCAGGGAATGCCTTGACTTCATGAGGTTATCAAAAGAAAATGTTGTATTTTTATGTGGCAGATCAACATGGGTTTTATTCAATAGCCGATCAGGCATTTATCAAGATGCTGTCAACGATGCCAAATGAAACAGAAGTCTTCCTCTCGTTACTGGTTAAGGGGCAGAACTGCTGAACTGTTTTCCCTCCAAAAGTTGATGGGAATGCATTGCTTTGTTTTTAATTTGAGCCATTTCACAAGGTGATTGTTGTTTTTAGAATAAAATGATTTTACCAGTAACACGGAGTGAGCTGTATATTGTCTTACTAAGGGGAAGCTTTGTAGTTTTGCCTGCTTCATGACATCATTTAAAAGTTTGCACTCTGTCCACTTTTGATGTGACCTTGCAATTATCAAACTGAAGAATAGCTTTTAAAAGCACACGAATCCAACTGAAACTTTACAAGACTGGAATAATTTAAGTTTTGGAGGTTGTGTTCCAAAACCCTGTGTGGCTCATGTACCCCCAGAATGACTTTCTATCCAAGTCATATTTGAATAAAACAGTGGATAACAACACGTCCTCTGACTCCAAACCTGATCTGGAGTAGAGGTGGGAGTTACTGTTTTCTCTCCACCGCCCTCTATAGAAAAGGCTGGCAGAGCGTTCGCTTGAGAGTTCATCTACACGAAGAGGATTTTATTGCATTAGCCAAGTCATGCAACGGAAGTTGTCAATTTAAGGTCAGGTTTTAAAAAATTATATCCTGAGTAAGTATATTCTCTTTTTGGTCAACATATACAGTTTATGTTTTCCAATACCAAAGAGAAAGTGGATTATTTTCAGCATAAGTAATCCTCCTGTTATTTTTTTTCTCATCTACTCAAAACAGGCAAAGAAAGTTTGCTATTTTCTTAGAAAGAATGACCTCCATATCAACTGCGTTTTTCCAGCTATAACTTTGGCAACCTTGCTCAATACATAGTGACTTCATGTTGCCCCTTGTTGTCGATTTAAACCTTTTATAATCCTAGAAAACCGCAACTTTCCAGGGCTTGGGCCTGTTTATTCTCGCAGCTTAAACTGCCCTGCCTTTCACTGCCCTTCCATGGAAATGTGGCCTTTAAAACTGATAAGATGGACAAAAGGGTAAGCGACCACGGGGAACTTTTACCGAGTTATAAAATGATTTTTAATAGAAATCTTTTAAAATTATAGTTTGGTGTCTTGGGCAAATAGGGTGGCAGTGCTTATTGTATTGTCTTTAATTGACTTCAAAATATTTCAGCATAGACTTCGAGGTGATGAATACTTGTGTTCATTCACTTCTACATCCTAAAGTAGGCTTTTTACTGATTGAACCCACCAGATCAGTGGTGCGTGAAAGACACTAACCAAAGGTCTACAGGAAGTTATTAAAAGGGGTGGCAGGCAGCCTCCAGTGCTTCGTCCTGTGCAATCCCCCCACCCCTTGAGTGTGGCCTGAGCCAAGCAATTTGATTTAGCAGATAAAATACAGCAAAAGTATTGAGATTTCCCTTTCGAGATTAGGTAATAATAGATTGTGGCTTTCATCTTGCTAGTGCTCTCTCTCACCTGCTAGTTGGCTTCAATGGAACCGGCTGCCACGTTGCACGACAGTCACCATGAAGGCAACCTCCAGCCAGAGAGAAACTGAGACCCTCAGTCTTACAACCCATCAAGAACTGAGTCCTGCCAAACAACCACCTGAGGGGGCTTGGAAGCTGATCCTCCCCAAGTTGAGCCGTGCGATGACCACAGACCCAGGTGACACCTTCATTGCAGCTTGCAAGAGAACCATAAGCTCCTCAGGGACCCACGTAAGCTGTGTCTGGATTCCTGGCCCACAGAAACTATGGGATAATAAGTGCCATTTTAAGCCGCTAGGTTTGGGGGTAATTTGTTATGCAACAGTAGATAACTAATACACAAGAGCTACAGAGATTATGTTTTAATCCATACAAGTTGATCCTACTTACAATAGGTGATTTATATAGTATGTGAATTATACCTCAATAAGGCTATTTAAAATGTATACTAGTGCATTTGTTAAATAGTATAAATAATATTATGAACACGCACACATATCTGTGGAAGGAGTGGTGTACAAACTATGAAATTTGGCAGGAAATAATGTACACTCTGCCTTTGCATGAAAGAGGCATAAGAATATGGCAAGCCTAGAGCCCAGCATTCTTCTAAGTGGCACCATAGGCCTGGGACTCTTGTTCAGTCCTGAATTTGGGCATGACATGGAGAGATTACGTGTCTTGATCTGACTCGGGGTAGCTAAGATCCACTGTTAGAACACTGGCCTTTGCCCCAAGTAAAACTTTCAAGCAAGCTACATGTCAAGGAGTCTGAAGGATAGGGTGATGCTTCCCCGCACTTACAGGAGCAGATTCCATGACCATTTCATGCCTATATTGTTGATAATCACTTGTTCCTGAGGCAGAATTTGGTCAGAGACTAGCTTTCATGGTAACATACCATCTGCTATTGAGGGTATGAGAAACCTGTAGCTCTCACCTTCTGATAGATACTAAAGAAGTCAACCAAAAAGAACTGGACAACTGTGAATGGCCATGTTGACTTAGGTCATTCTGCAGTAGTGCTGATGGGCTGAGAGGTTAAAGCATCGGGAGACCGAATGCATCCCTTGCAAGATAAAGCAGCCTCTGCATGTCCCCTCACATTTGTCTTTGTCATGGCAACCGACAAAACTGGCCCCTCAGTGGAGCCGTCACTTAGTTTAAGCACCTTAGAGACTCAATGGTGCCCATCATCCCCTCAGTCGAAAACCGTCATGGTGTCCTGTTGCCCAAGAACCAAGTCCAACTCCTTTGTCTTGAATAAAAGGCTTTTGCAACTCTTGCTTTCTTGTCTCCTTCATCCACTGAACTGGACAACTTCTGGAAAATGGACACTGTGCTTTCTTGCATCCCCATCTCTGCCCTTTAATTCCATTCATCTGAATGATCTTCCCACTTTGGACAAACAGCGTTTGTATATATCTCAGGTTCTTGTTCAGAAATAAATAAGGCATGGTATCCTCCCATAAGAAGCTTATTGTTTAGTGTGTAGATTGGCCATATCAACAAGCAGTTTTCAATACAATTTGGTGAGTGATATGTTAGCTTTTGTGGGTAAATTAAATATGGTCGCTAATTCTTTGTGGCTCCTCCTATTGAAGAGAGAACTCTTTTTCCACCCCCTGAGCCTGGGCTGTCCCATGTCTCGCTTTGATGGATAGAATGCAGTGGAAGTAGCATTGTGTCATTTCCGAGGCTGGGCCTCTGGTGACCTTGCAAGCTTGTGCACTCCCTCCTGGCATCCAGCTGCCACGTGAGGAAGCCCAGTGGAGTCTCCTGGAGAATAACAGGCCAGGAGGTAGAGAACTGTGGGGCCTCAGCTGATGCATTGATTGCGATTTTAACTTTCTGCATGTTACAATGTTTTGACATCTTGGAGGTCTTTCAGAGCTGGGAAGAGACTGCCCCTTGCAGTGCTAGCTAAAGTTCCCAGGGGTGGTGAACAGCTCTCTTGGAAGGTGCCTTTCATGTGCAGGCTCCTGATCCAGTGATATGATGCCCCCCTCACCTTATCTAACTATCACACACCAGGCTAATAGTTTCCCCATCCTAAAGCGACACAGGGCCAGGTACCAGACAACCAGAGACAGCCTGTATGCCTCGAAGCACCCCAGAATTATTTAAAGAGCTGTTTTCCCTGCCTTACCTTGCCTTTCCCATAGAAACCCTAATAAAGGCTCTGACCTAGGCTCTGACCTCACTTCTGTTTCTGCCTCTAGAGCAAAAGTTGGAAGTTCCCCAGTTGGCCTTGCATGACCTGGCATGCTTGCCATTCAGTCACCTCCGTAAATTGAAATCCTGTAGGTACAAATCTTAGAACAAGCTCCAACTGGATGGAGCATCCAGCCTCAGTCAAGCCTTCAGATGGTTGAAGCTACAAGAATGATCTCAGGAGAAACTATCAGAGCTTCCTAGCAGAGTCCAGCCACACTGTAAAGTCATGAGAAAATAAATGCCTGTGGGACAGGGGAAAACCACGCATTGTCCAGAGCACAGCCTTCCAGGTTATCAGATTCTGATTCTAAGGGGGTATGTCATAGCTCTGCAAACTGTAGACAGCTGACCTCAGTCTGAAACAACTCTCGTCTCTAGACATGGAGATGAGTTCTGTCCAGTGGAGGGACGGCACTTCCTTCCCCCACAAAAGTCAGTTCAGTCTCTACTTCCATCTTCATTTCAGCCTTCCTTTCCTCCATTTAAATTTATCCTTTTTTGACTTCTCCTTTGAATCAGCTATAGCATTTTCTTATGTCCCTCATTCAATTGAGTTAAATAAAATCTTTAACATGTGCTCATTTTATACCTGGATGAGAGTCATGGTTTTACCTGATTTTGAAAATTATCCCTTGACATAGTTATTTTAAACTATAAAGTGCTGAGGTGCCCAGTGGATGAGAGAAGACAGTCATAGGTCGCTGAATCACTCGCGAACCTCTATTGGTCTGTCCTCTGCTGTCCACATCACTAACAGAAAGATGTCATTTCCTTGTGGCATAGATGATAAGCATGTGTGACAGAGAATATTGGAAGCAGAGCCCTGTAACGCTCTAACTGAAGGGAGGAAATGCAGTGATGAGGTTAAGGGCATGGGCTTTCTCGGTTTAATACGCTTGGGTTCAAACCCAGCCTCCACCATGTACCAGCTGCATAAACTTGGGCATTTGTTCATATCACTAAGCCTCGATTTCTTCAAGAACCAAAACCATACTCACTGCTTAAGGTTATCATAAGCACTCAATAAGACGGTGGAGCAGACACCTCGATGGCCCACTTCCCGTCCACTTGCTCACTTCTGAACAGAACCCCAAGTTGGTCCAGGTGTCTACCTCGTCTCCAACTCCAGAGGTGTCCTAAGCAGTGCAAACCAAGCAGTCCACGGTCTTTCCTTGGTGTCTGTGGTTGTTTAGGACAGAGCACATGATCGAGTTGACTCAGTCACACAAACGGGAATGATTTGCATCCCACGTTGGGAGAGAGCACGCTTTTCTCTTTTCTTTTTGTTTCTTCTTGCCGGGTGTGAATCAGTAACCAAGAGGCAAAACAGCCTTGGGACCGAGCCTCAGAAGAGCAGAAGGTCCAAAGCTGCAAGCCCAGAGCCCAGCCTACCGTGTTCAGTACGTCTAATCTGAACAGCAGTCTGGGTGCTGTTGACTTGGAGAGCAGCTCTCCTTTGAATCTGGACCAAAAGGACTCTGGAGTGTTGCCCGCTGGGAATTGGAAGGCCTGTCCTCCAGTCCTGGTATATCGTGCAGGGAAAGGGCAGCTTATTGTGTGCCAGCCCTGAGTGATTGCTCTCCTTAAAACCAAAACTCAAGTACAGTTGGGACATTGGCCTCTGTATTCATTGCCTGCAGTTATAATTCATTTATGTCAAAAATAGTTTGTTTGTTTTTTTCCCTGCAAACTGTTGAAATCACAATTTTGAAGAGCTGGGCAAAGGAGCATTTTCCATTCAGAGATAGCATTTATTTTTACTACTGTGATTTTTGCCCACTACATTATAAAATAATAATAGCCAAAGTGTTGCTTCTGGTACTGGAGTGCTGTTCAAACATCTACTAGCACCACCACAAAGTGACACTTCCAGTTCAACTCTTCTTTTTAGGATGTGATAACAGAGTTGGAAATTTTTGCTGCTGGCTGAAACTTGGCATATTAGATTTAAGCTTCCAAGCATTCCTCTGTAAATGGTTTTGCTAAAATGGAGGCATGCACGTGCATGCACACGCACACACATGCACACATGTTCACACACACACACTCACACACACACACACACACACACACACACACACACACACACACACAAACTTAGCTTGTTTTTCTGAGAAAACAAACAAAACCACATGAAGTAGGGAGAAGCACACTCTTTGACAAGGCACCAAATCTTGCTTTCTTCTAGCCTCTTAAAAGCAACAACCTGGTTTTAAGATGTGGGAAGAGACAGGGCGTTCATCCAAAGTGTTGCCCATATTTTTGCTGGGGTTTTGCAATATGAAGAATAACTGGTAAATATTTAAAGTTTGGAAAGATGGCAAAGCTTGCGTGCTTTCGAAGTGGAGTCACCGGATTGATCATTGTGTGACTTTTATGCTGAGCTCTTTTCTCTCCTAATGAGACTTGTGAACCCATTCTTATTCGGCACATCCTTGTGGGCAGGTCTTTGGCACACCCCAGCAGTATCCAGGAAGATGTCCACGGTCAAATGTCAGCTTGGCTTTTACACTAGCAGCCTGAGAAGAGGTCCAAGTCCCAGTTAGGGCTGAGTGTAAAACCCTGTCTGTTGGTACAATTCATTAAAAGACAATTTGCCTATAATAGCTACTTAATGTGTCTGCAGTATATTTTCACCATAGACAAAATCAATAGAGACGATCAATAAAAAGAATTATCACAAATTTCCTGACAACTCCACGGTGGCCGCGGCTGGGAAGCCACGTGGAGGGGGCCTGCGTGCTGGCCTGCCCTGGGCGGGGTCTGCCTCAGCCGTGCGAGGCAGTCTAGACGGGCATCTCCTCGTGCCAGCCTGTGGCTCCCAGGAGAGACGCCACAGCTCCTTTTCTGCTCCAGCCACTAGACGCGTTACCTTGCCGTCCTGCTCCTCCTACCTTGGCTCTCAGCTCTACCCTGGGTAGAGACGGGATGGGCTGAGGCCTTGAGTCTGGACTGTTTTGGTTTCCTTTCTTGTTGACCCTAACCAGGGAAGTGCTCAGAACAAGGGTGGCCAATGATCAGTCAAAGTTGCTCTGGGGACTCACAGCAGAACAGACGCGTTCTTTCACTCCTGATTCCCCACGTTGCTTCTTTGCTTGTGTTTACCTACTTTATCCATGCACAAAAGACTCGAGCCATCTTATGGCAATGACAACCCATGCAATGCAGGGTAAGTGGAATTGGAAATCAAGGCTCTGAACCAGGACAGCTGGGACTGTTCAGTGGCTACAGAAGGGATGACGGCTACAGATCCGGACCCCCGATGCCTTTGTCCACCCACCCTGGGACTATTCTCTGCACACTTCAGGTTACGTGAGAGAATCAAACGCTTTTATTCTTGAGTATTGGAAATTCTGTTCACTGCAGCTGACCACATCCTACAGACACAGATCTATCATCGTCTCTGTTGCACAAGTGAAGGCCATTGACACTTGCCAATGGGACTTGACTGGGGAGTGGCAATGCATGGGTTTTTTCCTCCTCTGTCTGACCTCAAAGCCACAATCTTTAACTGCTCTCCTAGTACTTCCCCAACTTCACCCGGCAGCCTGGTCCAAGTACAGATTCCTTTACTTCACTCCCCAAGATCCCACCCAGGAACTCTGGGTGTGGTCTCAGGACACTTCGCAAGCAGCGCAGGCAGTTCTGATGCGAGGGCCCCTGGAACCCCACTGTGAGAAGCACTGCCCGATGCCCTCTGACCCCGGTCAAGCTCGTTTCTTTCCAAAGCCTCCTCTTTCTCTGCCACTTTGGGCTGACATCATCCATACCCTGTTCCTTCCCCTCACCTCCAGTGCCAGAGTGAATTTGAACAAAGGTCTACCTTAGCATAAAAGCATAAGGTCCTAGTTCTTTGGGGTCTGAGACCGAAAAGTAAGAACAATGCGGGGTGGGGGGGCACAGTCCTCTCTTCAACACGGACATCCTGGGTGGCCATAGGTTGAAACGCCCCGTTTCACTTATGCAACCAGCCAGCCAGCTCACTACTTAGGTGCCAACTCCCTGAAAACCAGTGGAGTGAATGATCACGCACGAGTCTTTATTTGTGGGAACATGTACGGGAGGGGTGGGGAAAGCAACATACGTGTTCATTTCTATTTCAGAAGAAACCCACGTGGTTCACTGTCATTCAGCTTTCTGGCTTTGCCTGAGAGACGCAGAATCCAGACGTAATATTGTAGGAAGCCGTGAAACCAAAGTTTTGAATTTTTCTCAAGAATTTCATTTTTAATAATAAAAAAATCACCAAGCCCATGTGTCCCATAAAAGTAAATGAACGTTTTCACTCTTGAACCAATAAAGCTGATGAAAGCTGGAAGGCACATAATGTTTTCTGTGTGGCTCATCCAAGCCGTGCAAAGACTGGGAGAACGAATCATTTTATGGTTTGCAGATGGGGGAAACTGAGGAAGCACCAGGTCCATGTCCCGGGGCGTGGCCATCATTGGAAAGTTGCCTGCCAGCTGTTCTAATGTAGAAGAGCAGTTCTGTTGAGGGTTGGAGAACAGCCTGGATTCTGCAGCATGGCATGTTCCAGTCCGGCCCGCATGTCCTAATCCATTTCCAGCTGGGCCCTGCTTGCCCCCAAGGGCCTGTGGCACTTCAGAGGGTCATGTTGTTTCGTGTCTTTCTTTGCTCATGCCACCCCTTCTCACTGAAATACTCTCCCCCCTCTCCTTTCCCACACTCAGGTATTGCACACTCGCCACCAGGAGGTGTCGATCCTCCCATGTGGCTGCATTCTCTGCCCTACCAAGCACCCTGCCAACACCGTTCATGTACTTTCATGCATCTGGCCACCCCACCGTCTCTTACCAAAACACACACAGAACATCTTGAAAGCTGGATCCTGTTTAATGTATCTTTAGGTTCCGAGGACAGGTCACATTGGCAGGCCCAGAATAAATGCTCATTAAAGGCTTGTTGAAGGGATAAGTGGGTAACCAATGCACAGATGGGGTAATGAGAGAAAAAAGACGACCCCTCCAACTTCATGTTGCTCCCTAAAAGAAGTGGGAGAAAGAAACAGGAGGGAGAAAACCCATTCGACGTTCTGGATGGCCTTTTCCCAGGGGCTGTGTCTCCTCTGGTCTAAGGAATGTAAACACTGGAACTATAGCTCAGATTCCTTTCACTGATAAATAACTGCTCCCTCCATTAAAAAAAAAAGAAGAAGAAACTAATCATCATCTGGGGGGAGTGATCTCTGCTATGCTGCCAGGGAGCGTGTTTGTGGCCGTGATGAATATTTGGGCACAGACACTGCACAGAGGGCTGGGATCACTTAAAGCCTACCCCCTTTGGGGAGAGAGTTTCTTGAGGCTTTTCTTTCCTTAAGAGAAGACTTACACCCTGGCAGCTGCTGTCACGCTACTCCCAGTCTAGTCCTAAATGAGAAAAGCCCGGACTTTGACAAGATTGCTCCTCTTGCCTGTTCAGTCCAAAGGCCGGACACTGAGCAGCCGTCCTACAGTGAGGCCTGGTGTCAGCCTCCCACCAGGGGGCTGGGGCCAGGGGCAGGGCTGAATCTTCAGCCAGGCCTCCAGGCAAGGCAGGCGGCTGTGATCAGTGGCTGTCCCCAGTCTCACCTGGGCTGTCCTGCCGATTTTCTTCTCCAGGATCAGGTAGCTCATGCGATCTCTAAGCAACCTCCCCTCACAAAAGCTTCAGGTATTTGAATTTTCATGGTGGGAGACTGAAAAGTTGAGAATGGTTGTTGACAGGAGAGGTTTATGAGATGGAACTGGGGAGAAAGATTTGAATCTTTAGTAGAATGAACTTTGCTCATTTCGGTGAATCACACATTGTCCCAAAGCAGAAAAGATGGGAGTGGGTGGAGGGGGGTGAGATGGGACAGGGAAGGAAATTAGCCTCCGCAGGAGCCTGGTCTCGTAGTGCGGCTTCTATGTACAGAGACTCTATTACTACCTGCTGTGCACGTGTGGCAAAAGCAAGGCTGAGGGGTTTTGAAGAGACTGCCCGAGGCTACTTGGCCAGTAGATATGGTGGCCAGGGTGTGAGGGTGTCTGTTTGCATCCAGACCGTGACAAAGTACAAGGCGTAGGAAGGTAGCTAAAAAAGTAAAAGAGAGTTTTGCTAGAACAGTTAAAAATCAAGTCAGTTTACATTTCCTGAGTGGTTTTTCTCTGCCAGACGTTATCCTATTGAACCCTTATAATACTTCCAGAGGAAAACTTCCATAGGAAAATGAGACTGGAAGAGAGGTCACGCCACTCGTCCAAAATCAGATGGCTAAGAATATGTGGAGTCAGGACTCAAACCATTGTGACAAGGCGGGGGGCGTGGAGGAGCAAGAGAAAGTAAGGGGGAAATTGTGGACTCGGATGAACCATTAGGAAAGCAGCGCCCTCCCGAAGCTGCCGGGCCGGCTAGGGCAGAGTCCACAGTGGCTCAGAGAGGAAGTGAGGAGCAGGAGCGGGGGCACAGGAAGGCGTCTCCTGACGTGGGTGGCAGCGCCACGCCCATCTCCTCCCAGAGGGTGGGGTAAGTGAAGCCCCCAGATGCCAGAAGATGTTCAGTTCCTCTGCGGTGGTTTCCAGCACAGACACTGATTCTTCAACACTCGTCTCATTGAGAGGGGGGATTCTGTGTCCACGCCCCCTGAGTCTAGGTGGGCTTGCTGTTCGCTTTTCACCAACGAAATGCAGGAGAATTGACTGCAAGATTCCTGCGTCGGGGTCAGAAAAGTCAATGCAGCTTCTCCTTGCTTGTTGGCACACTCCCCTTCGGGGCTCTGAGCTGCCATGTAGGGAATCTTTCTAACACATGGCTGCCATGCTGGAAGGAAGCCCAGGTCACAGGGAGAGGCCATGCACACCGGCCAGCAGCCCCAGGTAAGGTCCCAGCCAACAGCTCTCATCAACCACTTGATATGATTCCAGTCCACAGCTGTCAGGCCAAGTCATAACCCCCCCAGCCTTGTCTTGGTATCTTTCTGGCTGAGACCCCAGACACCACGGAGCAGAGACAAGCCATGCCATTGTGCCCTATCAGCATTCCCAGCACGTGGAATCCATGAGTATAACAAATAGGTTGTTCTATGCCACTAAGTTTTGGGGTGGATTATTGTGCAGCAATAGTTACCATAACATCATCTCACTTCATTTATTTTTTGTGGGGGGGCTATGTTCACCTTATTGTACTGCATGTCACGCTGTCACTTTTCAATAAATTGTGGTGGATACACATGGTGACAGCCCTCAGCAGACTACATGGGCTGATCTCAGTGGCGTTCTTTGATGAGGGCACTTTTGGCCTGGCAAAGATGGGCCAGCTACTTTACAGCTGCCTCTCCTAACCAGGTTCCCAGGACCCATTCCCAGCCACTTTCCATCCTTCACTTCTAGCTGACAGCTCTGCACTCCCTCCCCGGCACTTCCCAGTTGGACGGCAGATGCCTTTTGGTGCATTCAGCCCCCAGGGCAAAAGCTTCCTGTGGAAGACTCTGCTCTAGAGTCATTTAAGCAGTTCATAGTAGTTCATGCTTCCCTTCACCATAGCCCCTGGGAACATCTCCAGGCTCCTGGAGTCTGGCCTTTTGTGAAAGTGGCTGGGTATGAAACAGCCTTAATGGGTATCTCTCAGGCTCAGGTTCTGCCCTACTGGTGCAATTCCGTGGTTGTTAAAATTCTTCAAAGAAATAGGTGAGCTCATTTCTCCTAAATTAGTGCCTGGTAGGGGGTCTTTCATTTTCCCAGCACAAAGTTCATTTTGGTACCCAGTGCTAACCCACTATTAGCAAAACTTTCAGCCACTAAACAGAGAATAAAGTGCAGAGTCTAAATTAGGCTTTCCTTGTTCACTTTTATTTTCTTTTTCCTAAGTTGACTCTGAAATCTAGCATCACCTAGTGAGATGGGTAGGTTTTGGATTTGCACAGTTCAGAGTGGTCGATTCCACTTACTAGTTAGTGCCCTTAGCGAGTTACATAAACCCTCTGAGCCCCGGTTTCCTCATCCGCCTAAAGCAGCTAGTAACTCCTACTGAGGCTTCCTGTGAAGACGGACTGAGATAACATTGGTAGCCAGGTCAGCCAGAAGTCAGGCCAGTTGAAACTTATGGTCTAAGATCTTGTTATTAATTTTGTTGTGGTTGTTATTCTTTGCAGTTATCCTTTAGCAAACCTTACTGGCTCTACCTTCCAAATCAACTGCAAACCCAGTCATTTCTTCCCACTTCCACCCCCAGTCACCTGGTACTCTCCTATCTGGTCCCCTGCTTTCATCTTAGATATCTTTTGCCCCTTTACACAGCAGCCAGCAGGATCCTGTTAAATCTTGCCTTGTCATTCCCAGGCTCCCAATGCTTCTCCCATCTCCCTTCCTACTCAGAGCACAGTTTTTACAGTGGCCTATGAGTCTCTGCAAGATCACTCTCCTCACACCCCATGTCTTCATCTTTCTCTCCTTGTCTCTCCCATCTTGCCATCCCTCAAACTGCAAGTGCCTTGGAGCCTTTGCACGTTCTGTTTCTCAGCCAAAGAGTGCATGGCTCGTGCCTTTTCTTCCTTCAAAGCTTGGCTCAAATGCCATCCTCTCATTGAGTTTCTCCCTGAACATCCTATTTAAGATTGTCCCCACTGCCTCTTCTCTGCTTTGTTTTTATATAGCTGATCACTTTCTTATTTATTTATAAGATTTATTTATGTATATTTATTGTTTATTTCTCCCAACTAGAACATAAGCCCCATGAGAGCAGGGATTGTTACCTTGTTTGTTCACTGTTGTGTCTTCGGGGCCTAACACAGTACCTGGCGTACAGGAGATGGTCAAATATAGGTTGACTTGACCATAAATCACAGAAACAACTCATTTGCCTGTTTTTAAATACTTTATCTTAATGAAGATGACTGCTGTACAATTACTGCAGCAGCGACAGTTTTGTTTTAAAACATTGTCATTGTGCTGCTGTTTTCTAATTTGAGAATATGCTAGTGATAAATGCCTTAAGCAAAAATCCAGCTGAAGTCAAAGGATGCGGAGATAGTGAGACCTTGGTCTTCTGCTTGCTGGTTCAGAAGGCCCCCAAGAACCAAGCGTGTACTCTTATTTTGGGGACTGGCAATATAATTTGCAAGGCTTAGTGCAAAATGAAAATGCAGAGCTGTCTCCTTGTTCAAAATTATTAAGAATATTAAGACAGCAACAGCAGAACCAAGAGTGGGGCTCTGCTGAGCTCGGCCCTGTGTGACTGTGCAGGTTGCACAACCATAATGCTGGTCCTGCTCATTCTCCACAGCTATATATATTTTTGTTCCCAGCTGAAACATGTCTCAAGAGGATTGTTTACTTAGTAAACTTTATCCACACTATCTCTTTAAATTGTTACAAGTCTGGAAAAGTTAAAGGCATCCATCCTGCCCAAGGCCCACTGGTCTTCAGGCTTAAAATAATCCATTCTTGCTTTGCACTCAGTCATATGACAACCTTGGTTTTTGAGCAGGAAGAATAAATGTTACCTAAATTATTGTCTCTACTCCTTGGATAGGTCACAGTCTTACTCCAAAGGCAGTGCTAAGTGGGAGGCTGGAAGTATCCAGGGAGAAGAGTAAGCGGGGGGTCCTTGCTTCTGAGAGAGATCAGGTCCCTGTGGTCTATCTGAACTGTGACCCATGGTCTGACCATTAACAGCAATTGCTGGGTTACTGGTTTGCAAATGTGGACCAACCTGAGAGGTGGCCTGAAGACACAGTGAGAAAGGGGCTGAGATGTGGCCCAGCATGGAGGCAGAGCCTGGGGACTCCAGAGGCCAACAGGTCGTTTAGTTAATGAAAGTGATCCATTCACCACGGAATTGCTGGGCAAGTCAGCTCCCTTCCTTGGGATTTATTTTCTCTGTCTTGCAGAGAAAGACCATACTGTTTAGAGGTTATTTTTGAATATTAACCAGACTTTAAACATTCTCTTGCATTTTGAGTTTTTTTTGGAGTTAGGCATTTATAAAAAGTATAAGCCACTAACCCTTTTGTTTACATTTTCCTGAAAAACAAAGAGAAGCCTTTTGCATATTTTAATAGCAGGTCTGTCTCAACATCTTAAATTAAAAAATGACCTGTTCCTTGGCTCTGAATATAGTTTGGATGATTGAGGCTGCTTCTAGGCTCTCTCCTGAATATTTTTAAAAACCTAATTACAAAAATTATGGTTGAGTTGAAGAAATATGTAACAGAAACACATTATTTAAACCTTGAAGTTATCTCCAGATTTTTAGAAAATTCCAAAGATGAGATGATTTGGCCACAAAAGTTTTAAAAGTATTAAACAAAATGAGCAGAAACATTAGATCAACATTTCAATGCAATTTATCACTAAGCAAACGGATTTGAACCTATGGAGATCTTTCTTACAAGACTTCAAGGTCTTTTCATAAAGATAACTAAAATAAATATCATACGGTATTTTAAAAATTCTATGTACACTTAAATCTTAAAGTGAGTTTTTGTTTTTTATTTGTAGGTCAGAAGTAACCCATTTGTACAAGAAGACACGTGATCATTCATATTTACAAGGGTAAACTTTTCTCCACTTCTATTTTTGTCTTTGATAGGGGCTGTTAACAACATTTCAGAGGAGCCTGGCTTGTACTGATTGCTTAAATGTGTCCATTTAATTGTGGGCATCCGTTTAATAGGAAGTGAATGTCACAAGGTACTAGACCCTGGTATTAACATGAGAATTCCGAATTCAGTCAAACACATTTGGAATCATAGGCTTTCATTTCTTCCCTTTCTATATAACATCCTGAGAATTTAACTTTTTCTCCGGTAATTCACCAGGTTCTCATAAAGGACCAACTTTTATTTTAATCATTCTGATTTAGCCATTTTCTGGGGAAGGAGGCTACCCGCTCCAGAAGTGGGAGACTGGGGCATGAATTGCCTGTTTCTTTACAATCCTAACAAAATTGCTATATTTTTAGGGGTGGCTAGCAGAGCACAGGGAATTTCTTTCCCTGCAGAAAACTCACAGGAGAAGCCGAGTTATCTGTGACCAAGGAATCAGAACAGAGAAGCAGAGTTGGGTTATCTTAATGGCCATCAGCCTGTTCCACCTACCTCCCGCCAGGCGAACACTCCCTCCAACCCAGAGAACAGGGACCAGCTTTAGTCCTGGCTCAGGCTAAGATTCTCCTTTTAAGATTCCAAGATCCTCCAGGCTCCTCTTCTGATCTTCGCATTCTCTCCTTAGATATGTAAATGCACTCTCCTGGAGTTACCCTGAGCAGCCGCTCAATCTCCCTGAGGGGGTTTTATATCTCTGCTTGGATCCTTTGTGGCTCCCAAAGAGTTGAAGGCTCAGTGTCACCCAGTTGCCATTGCCCTGTTTCCAAGTTCAGGTGAGGGGGTGCAGGCAGAAGGTACCATGTGTGTGCTCAAGACATGTCTGACAGGGGTTTTAAAACTTTTATACTTGAATTGTGCTAAATTCAGAGCTAGACCCCTGAATAGCTATTGCTTTATCATAAAAATTGTAAGGCTGAGTCATAGAAAATTGCCAATTTCTGACCATTTTTATTTACAAATTCGGAAGTTTCATAGGGTTCTACCTAATACTACAAAATGTTTTGAGACATCAATGAAAAGATATTGAAAGATTTTTGTTTTGTCTTTTCACTGTATGTTTCACATCCTCTAACTTCTTCCCCTGCAGCCTGCATACCTGTCCTAAGACAGGTGTCATATTGTGGGGGACATCCTTTCTCTTCTGGGACCTTGTAGAGTCAAGAAGCCAGAGGACAATGAAGTAACACATTTACATGAATGAAAAGCTCGGGCAGTTCTACTCACGATGCGATGCTCTTGCCCTTTGTTCAGGACATCAGCACCCCCCCCCCCCACCAGCTCTGCCTGAAATCATTTTATTAGCTCAAAAGCAGCACCGAGTGTGGGGGCAGGCTGCGTGTGCATGGAGCAAGCCCCACTTCCAAGTCACAAAGATCTGGATTCTGCACCTGATTTGATTATTTCTTGGTAGGTGATCTCGTACTGCACAGGAGCGGGCAGAGGGAACCGCACAAGTGAAATCACAGAAGCAGCCCTGCGCGTTTCAGCTCCGTGGAAGCACAGGCTGTATGAAGGACGCTGGTAGCTTCGGCAGCTGGAGAGGGGTGTGTGACAGACTGATGATCAGTGTAGAGTTTAAACGTTCTTTTCTAGGCAACGGAGCTAGTGAGGGCCTGTGAGCAAGGGAGCGACACCATGTTGCTCTGTTTCAGAGTGATCAATCCAGCAGGCAGCAGGAGAGTGGAGTTTCTGATTTGACCAGACAGAGGAAAACATTTAGAAGTGTTACTACAAAAACCCAGGCGAAGCCCTCGGTGTGTGTCGGGCACTGTGCAAACAGCTCTACCTGCTTACCGTCGGTTAAATTACATGCCCTCAAGTAAGTACAAAAATAAAAATTTGAGGGCAGGTCGGTCGGATTCTGAAGCTCATAAAAGAAAGTATTTAACTGCATATACCACTGTTTTAGATCACCTGGGAAGAAGAAAGGAAAGTCAGTTCCTCCCGGTAGTGTGATGAGATAGATCTCGCAGAACCAACACTAGTTCAGGACATGTCACTAATCTGGCTGGGAGTGGCTCTTCTCAGGATTTGAAAGAGCTGTGCTTTCCTTTCCACATGCATTTCTGAACGGGACCCCTATTTTGCTGCCAGATCCAACCCCTCCTACCTTCCCTCCTGCTTTGGTGAAAGCCCAGAGTCCACCATTGAAGATCCTATTAGCTTATTTGTGGGCCAGTAGAGTTAGTATCTGCCTTTGAGGAACTCTCTGTAGGATAAAGACTTATTTTTCTCCCCAGGTCTCTTTAATTTGCAGACAATTACCTGATGATGGCTCCCCCCTTCTACAATCTTCCCTTGAGAGGCACTTCAATGTGGTCTTAAAACCATCAAATGCAGAATTGCCTGGATTTGAACCCTGGTTTACTGTCTGACTTTGTCCAAGTTACTGACAATACTACCTACCTTGTGGCCTCATTTTAAGGATTTAATGAGTACAGTACCCAGAGAGCTCAGAACCGTGCAAGGCATTTATTTACTATGTGTGGGCTTACAAGCATCATTACTTGCTGGCAATTTTGGGGGCACCTGCCTTGACCTACCAGTCTGGAGCTGGGTTGGGGGCACCAGTGCCCCCTTTGCTGGAAGGAAGCAGAGTAGCTCTCAAAAGACCATTCTGCAATACCTGGGTGTGAATCAAGAGGAATTGGTCAGGGAGATAACAGAAGGCCAGTTTTCTGTGCTAAGTTCAGACTCGGCCTAGGAGAGAAGCCATAGAAATGTGAAAAAAAAAAACGCAGAGAGGTTAGGCCGGGATGGAAGGGAAAGGAAATCTTGACAGGTACTGAAAGAGCAGCTTTATATGCTTGGGAGCAAACTGCACGTTCAGACGGATGACCCGGCTTCACATCAGGTGCGGCCTGAGCTTCTGCAGTCGCTGCCACCCGGGTCCCAGTGCTGCCACCTGCAGGGTCTGCGGGGCAGCTCCGTCAGCTCCCCGCTCTTACAGGTGTTGAATGCTTCTGCCCCCAGACACAGCTGTGGACAACGTTTCTAGATGTCAACGTTGTTTCTGAAAGATGGAGAATGAAAAAAGATAAGACAGAGCTCCACACACAGAAGAGTAGCAAGTGCACACTGACATGTTCCCACGAGGGGTGATGAGTTAGTGCTTTGGCATATGTGATTGCATTTAATCCACACAGAAGATATCTTCCGTGTTATTATCCCCACTTCCAAGTAGGGGAAGGAATCCAATACCCAGTTGTTTAGAACCTGGGCCGCTCAAATCCCAAAGTTTCTATAATACATAAGACACCACCTGACTTAAATTATTTGTCTTTCTTTCCCAAATGTGAAAGTGCATGCAACTCAGTTGGCCAAACAGGCGCAGCAGTTACAGAGAGAGCTTCTGTTTGCACATGGCAAATGCTGCTGACCTTGAGCTATTGCTTTAAAAATTGAGAGACCTCAAATGATGTCACAGCAGAAAGTTTCCTTATAGGAGTGAGTCAGGCTCTTCGACTGCCCGGGTCTCAATCTTTGTTCATTTGTAATTTAAGTTATTTTTATTCATTCAAGCCAAGCTGAATGAATTAATGTTGTAGACTAAAATATAGAACAAGGTGCCCAGTCTGGCTTTTAATAACTCAAACTCTCTATTACTTAATTGACATTTGGACACCTTAAACTGCCTTTCTATTACAATTGTCAGGTTTAAATTGACTATCTAGAGGCACTAACAGTGCTTCTTAAGCTTGAAACAAGGTTGTTAAAAATGTAGATTCTGATTCAGTGCGTCTAGGAGGGTCTGAGATTCTGCGTTTCTAACAACCTCTCAAGCGGCATAGATGCTGCTGGACCATCTACCACACAGAGTTTCAATGAACTAGAAGGTCTTGAGGTTCCTTTGAATCACCAAAATAAATCTTAATTGCTCGCATATTAATTATATTTTATTGTTTTATAATGCTTTGAGAATCAGTAAACTATACATTCCATGAAAAAAACGTTTTTACCAGTTAGAACATGGAATTTACCAGAATATTCTATTCTTTCACCCAGGCTGGATTATAAAGTGTTATCTTTAGAAACTCTATGACCTGAAAGAATTTTGCCTTCAATCAAAGAGTAATTTAGGCACCATGAGACTAATTTTCCAAACTGTAAGGGAAAGAAATGACTATACTAACCTAAGAAAAAGTTGTCAAAATTAAATTTCCCATTTTTCTAGGTTTTTCAAGCCCACTCTTTTTCCCTCTGCATGGGAAAACAGAGCAGTAGACACAGTGACCCACTTTAAAACCAAGAAACACCTTGTCATACCACTCAGATCTGGGGGGTTCATTAATGCTTACACTTATCTCCAGATGCTGAAGGGCAAAAAGTAACACATTCACTGGTAATGCAGAGCAAACACCTACTAGGATGCCCAAAGATCAAGCTATTTGTAGCAATAAAGAATAAAGTGACCCAGAAATAGACTGCCATTTACCTGTTTGTTTTGTCTGGTGTCCACTTAATCACATCTGTTCGTACTACAACAGCTAACACCCAGCCATTATGTCCATCATAAATCTTACTGGGGATGAGAGATGCAGTGGGACTCGATCTTTCTCTTGGAATTGATTTTTTCCCCCCACATCAATTAAAATATTCAGTAAAGGTGTTGGATTCTCCCTGACTCCTTCCTCTTTACACAAATAAAATATATACATTTAAATGATTAAATGTAAATGGCTGTCTTTATGTCTTAGAGGATATAATCTCTCAAATGAGTAGTGGAAATTATGAAACTTTAATGAGAACGAAATGAAAGACGGTATGACAACTTCAACGGCAACAAAGTACTATGTGCACACAGCAGTTTTTCAGTAAGTGTGGATTTACTGACTTGAACGGCATTAGGATTGATTGCTAGGTTTGCTTAGCAAAGACTGACATGGATTGTGAAGATAAGAGCAGGCTCCAGAGTGGGGAAACAGGCTCCTGATATCTGTGTCCTGTGATCGGAGGGGTCCAGCAAGGCCAGCTTTTCCTGCTGTCTTTCCTCCTTTGTAGTTTCTGCCCTGATCCCTAAAATTTTTGACATTTAGCTTTAGTGCCTTAGGTTGAAACATCGCTTGTAGCAAGTGCCATAGTACCTAGATGTTGGCTGTATTAACTTAGTAGTATTATCATTGTCAATAATATTTATGTTGGCCAACAGTTATTCAGGGCCAACCATACATATGGCAGACTTCAAGCAGAGGAAAAGGTACTTTCTCCTCAACTCAGGTTTTAGAAATGCTCCAGCTGAGGCCACGTTCCCAGCCCTGGACAGACAGGTGATCAGAGTGATGAGAGACTGTAATCGGCCCAGCTTGGCCCAAATAACCTCACCAGTGTTTGAAAGTGTGTGTGGGGATGGGGGGTATAATGATTGGCAGACCTCAGCAAAACCACGTATTTTGAGGAATATTTCCCAAAGAAGGTGCTTGCTCTTCTGGAAAGAATTCGTGTCTATCACAGCTTTGGTCAAGTTACTTAATTTACGTGAACCTCAGTTGGATAGTTTGTATAATGAGGGGGTTGGATTAGATGCTTTCTGAGAGTCCTTTCATATCTAAAAGTCTCTACTTTTGTGACCTTTTAGAGCACTTTATAAAATAATTCACATTTTACTCCAACAAGTAGGCTGAGGTGATGCTATTTCACTCCCTTATTTGCAGGGAAACTGAGGCTCACAAAGTTAATGAACTTGCCTCAAATTGTTAGAATGTCAAGTGGCGGAATTAGGACTAGACATTAAGTCATTGGGTTAGTTTCAAAGAATTCCCTTTGAATGCTTCCCATATTAGTGAAATTAGTTTTATTCATTCCATAATTACAACTAACTAATCCAATTGGTGGCAAGCTCCTATAAATTAAGTTAGGGTGGTGGGCATTTGAATTTATTATTTTGCTGTCTTCTTTGAGATGCTGGGGTTGTTCATTAATAGGATTACTGTCTTCCTTTGGGAGATACTGAAAAGTATGGCTTGGGGAAGAAAAAGCTACTCAGCATTCAAGGTTAAGGAGGCTACTTTTAGGAAGAGATTGAGGTAAAACCTGGGAGGAACTGATTATTATCTTTTGGCTCACAGACACTTGATATTATGCCACGAAGCTGATAGTGGTCAAATAAGTCACTGTTGTTTGTTTTAAGATTTCTCTAAATAAATATTTATACCACATAATCAATGAAGTGTAGAAAGTCAATGGGATGTTTTATTTTTTAACAAGGCTTAAATTAATTGTACATCCTCTGCATCCACAAACACTTATTAAGGTAACTGAGAAATAGCTTAGAGGTCCTAATGGTTTGCTCTTTTTTCAAGCAAGAATATTAGTTTAGCATAAAAATTAAGACCAAAGAGGAAAGCAGTCTTTGGCTAAATATGATTCAAAAGCCTTCATGTACATGCCTTTGGTCTGCCAATTAACGAATTTGTTTTTAAGAAATTAAATACATATATTAAAGGGAAGGTCACTGAAGCACCCCTTACATTAAGAGCCAGAGCTCTGGATCAGCCCATCTGGCCTTTGATTCTAGCTCAGCCAAATCCTTGTTGCATGACTTTGGCCGACTTTCTTACCTTTTGTGCTTAATTTTACTCCACTATAAAACAGGGCTAATGATAACACCTACCTCATAAGCTTGTTGGGTGAATTGAATGAGTTAATGTGTGTGAACTGCTTAGCACAAAGTCAGGTAGTAGAATAAGTTTATAAAACAGTACATTTTCTTTCTTTGCTAATCTGTGTTTCCTACTTTTTGGCCAATGATTATATGTTAATTTTGTAGTAAAGAAAAAATGTAAAGTATTTTATTTAAGAAATTTAAAAAAATCAATTATGGAAAAATACACATACCATAAAATTTACCGTCCCAACGATCTTTAAGTGTACAGTACAGTAGCGTTAGGCCCATTCACACTGTGGTGCTACCAACCTCGAGAACTCTTTTGATCTTGCAAAACTAAGACTTCATGCTCCTTAAACAACTCCGCATTCCTTCTTCCCCCATCCCTGGCAACCACCATTCTACTTTCTGTCTTTATGAACTTGCCACTATAGGTAACTTGCATAAGTGGAATTATACATTATGTGTCCTTTTGTGATTGGCTTATTTCACTTAGCATAATGCCCTCAAGATTTATCCATGTTGTAGCATGTGTCCGAATTTGCTTCCTTTTTAAAGCTGAATAATATTCTGTAGGATGTATGCACCATGCTCTGTTTGTCCGTTCACCTCTAGATAGACACTTGCGCTGCTTCCAGCTTTTGGATATTATGAATAATGCTGCTATGAACGTGACTGTATAAATATCTAAAAGTTGTCTTCTAAAAATACAGAACATTGTAAGTTCCACTAAATTTCATAAGATACATGTGAATTATGTAAGATATTTATAAACAGGGACTACAGGTGATTGAGATCCTAGATTTGTTTCTTGTCCCTGAAAGTGCTTCAAACATTAGTAAGTAAATTAATTAATAAGTTAATTAACAAACTTATTATTGTCGAGCACTTTGTCTTTGGTGCATGCCATATATTTCAGAAGATTTCAGTTTCAGCTGTAAGTAACAAGCACATAAACAAACCAACAAAGCCTGGAACAAGATATGTGCTGCTTTTCCTTTCAGATTCAGAAAAGCCAGAGACAGTCCAGGCTTGGATTGCAGTTCCTGGTGTCAGAGTCTAATCTTCTTGCTCTGCTGTGTCCCCGAGGCTTTCTTCCCAAGATTTCCTCAAGGGACAAGGTGGTGGTGCTGGAGCCCCAGCTGCATTATCATGCCTATCTTCCAGCCATCAGAGAGGATCAAGAGAAGTGGGAGAGCATGTCCCTCCATTAGTGTCCCTCCTTCATTTCTATGGCCGGAAGTTAGTCATGGGATTGCTCTTAGCTGTAAGGGAGGCTGAGAAAAGTTGTCTTCATTGCTGATAAACCATAGGCACTGCACAAATTGGGGGTTGTATATAGAGGAAGAAGGGAGGAATAGATATTGGGGGACAGCCAGAAGTCCCTGCCAAAGCCACCATACACGTTAAATAGCAACCTGACAGTATATGCACATCCTTAGGTAGCTGATGTAGAACTGTTTCTCTGCGAGTCTATAGGCAATCTTGATAATAATTTGGAGATAATGGTGATTTTCTGTCCTCTGTTGATGCTTGCTCCAAGTGAGACTGACTTAAAGTCTTAGGAGAGGTAGTGACACCTAGAACACTGGGAGCAAGGCATCAGCTTAACGCGCGGGTACCCGGGGTTAGGCTTGAGATTCTCTCAACTATATTCCACTTGAAACAGAGGGAGCTGCAACCTTGGTGCTAATGACGCTGGTGATTAGGTAAATGTTTTTTAGGGAGTGACTTCCAGATGGACCGTGGGTGAGAGGACCTTTTCACAAAGATCATTCTCTATACATAAGCAACACTTGTGCCCACCTAGCTATGGAGTCTAGTTTATATCTGATTTTTATAACTTTCAATATCAAAATGACTGATTTATTCAGTGAGTTCTGGACAATAAATCAGTACATGAAAATGGTTTGGATGTTTTGATAGAAATTTAAAGAGATCTTTGTTTTAATTGCAGAACTTTGTTTTAGTTGTAGAACTGGAGAATCTGTGACATTCCAACCTGGTTAGTTTGGCTCCTGGACATTTAGATAAACAAGTATGGTGTGGAATGGCAAAGCTCATGCCGTTACTCAGGACATACCGTCATCCTTGAGGCAGGGGTTGGGGTGAGGTCAGGGATGGGTCAGGGCCAGGAAAGGAGTGAAGCAGGGCTTATTTACTACAATATCAATGCAGAATTAAAAAAAACAGTGATTTTGTTATTTCAATGCAACTGTGTTTAAAAATTATCTTGATCCTATCGTCCTCATCAAAACGCCCTGCTTTAGAAATGGATAAACTTTGTAATGGGCACAGTCATATAAAAAGAAATTAAAGGACTTCTCTCCAGCCTCAGTGGTGCCCACTTCTCTCTGAAACTAAGCAAACCAGTAGCAAAGCTCAGAAGAGAGTGCAGTTCTTTCACGTGTTAGCCTAGTGACTTAAGAATAAATTCACTGTTCAACTGCTGAGCTAAATTGTGGTCTGCTTTTTATGGTGTTACAACTTGTATCATTCGTGCCAGTTTACTTCTATAAATATTTGAGTACCTATTGTGCCAACTCTGTAACTTTAATTTGCGTCATATCTAAAACATCCAGTGGTCCGTTTTTTATAATTCTTATGACTCATAATTCAAGAAAGCAGAACATCTGTCATGGAAAGCATCATCATAAGGGAGCCAGAAGATCTCTGTTTAAATGGGCTATTCCGTCAACTAGCTGTGTGACCCTGGGCAAGTCATTTACCTCTTAGACCTTAGATTCTTGTAAAGTGAAAGGGTAGGAAGTTGGTTTATATAATCTCTAAGATCCCTAGTGCTCAAAAAAATAGTTAAAAACAGCGTTTCTACTTTCATCCCAGGAAGAATTATATAGCCATTGTCAAGAGGTTGAAAATCAATTCATGTGTGTAATCCACTCCATCACCCAAACGCTTTCAAACACATGTAGGTGGAAATGGTGCTCTCCAGTATCATGATTCATACTGACCAAATGTTCGGACTGCTAAATATACCTGCAGAAATAATTTTTATTCTAAAAAAATGTGCTCAGGTTGTTTCAAAGGAAAAATAGTCACTTACTCCGTGTAGATTTCCCATCGATCGTCTGGGGTGGATCCTTCAAGTGTTGCCCATACATTGGTTTCTCGTTATCTCCAAACTTCCCAACAGCTCCTGCCCAGCCAGCAGGTAGGGCTAATAGAATCACTGCTCCTGCTCTCTTTGTAAACCCTGCACCTCTCTGCTGTCACTTCCTGCCATTCCCAGGTTGCACCTCCCCCATTAAAGCCTCCTCCTTCAATTCAAAGCTCGGCTCCTGGTGTCAACTCTTCCGTGAAGCTTAATCTCTTCTTTTAAATTCCCAGGGCATGTTATCTCCTCTTATATTCACTTCTTACCTTGCACTGCATTAACTGTAAACATGCTTTATCTCCCTCACTTGACTGTAAGGTACTTGGTAGCAGCATCCTTTATCATGTCTACATGCCTAGCGTGGCCCCTTTTATAAGGAGAACCTTCGCATATTTATGGGATACCTTCCACCCTGTCCTAGCGCTTGATATCACAATCCCATTACCCTGCTTCCTTTTTGAAGGGTCTGTTTGGATTTGGGAAGCTAGGTGGATATGATTTCTCTGGAAGTAACTGTGGGACTTAAATCCACATTACTAAGTTGTATGTTCAGTTGATCTTTTCAGTGAGAATTCAGTATCACAGTTTTGAGAGAAGATAAAGAAAACTTATCTTACCACAGGCCTGGTTCCCTTTTAGTCTGATTAGCCTACACATTTCATTTTCAGCGCTTTGTCCAACTGAGACTGGGATAGGCCCTGAGTTAAATATTGGTCTTTGGGCCCCATTACCTATTTCCCCTGGAAAGATGTTATAAGCAGAGCCAAACACACATTTTTTTTTTCTCCATTTGATTTCAGTCAATATCATTTTGGGATTTAGATGGTACCAGCATTCAGTTTAAACGTGAAAGCAGATCTATGTGATTTTTAGTACAGGCATTCTTTTTTTCGACTCCAGAATATCTCAGCTTCGTGAAGACAGACCAACCGGCAAGCGATAGACTGTCATCTGAAGGGGTGGTCTCAGCAGCAGTAGGTGCCTGGGGAAACGTTCTGATAAGACCTTCGGGGAGAAGGCTGCTCTTTCAGAAGTAGGGCCCATTTGCTGAGAAGGCAGCAAGGGAAATCACCGGTGGCAGCAGATTATAACAGGAAGAAGAGACAGGGTTGCTAAAGGCTTCCATACATCTTTCCCATTTGCAAACTTCCAGGCAGATAAAAATGTTTTCCAGGTGGTTTTGGATTTGCTCCTACAGGGAGAGTTCCGGTGCACCCCAGAGCACCATGCCACTCATTATAGAAATGCCACACGTACCTAGATTGTGTGATAAAGAAATTTGTCATGCAAACTGTGAGGATGCATGGCTGGTGCCAGGGAAGGCACATCACGGTATCTCGTGGACACTCTTCAAATGTCTTGCCATTCCAGTGTGTGCTTATTCAAACCTACTGCTCAAGTCTAGGGCAGTAAAGAGTCTCCCAGCTTCCCCATTATTCAGTTTCCCCTAATTAAGTCACAAATAACAACTTTGTCTAAAACCCCATCCAGGGAGAATTAAAAAAAAAAAAATTATATAGAGGAGACAGTGGGTTCAACGGATTGTACTTATCTGCAGCAATAAAAGTTTTTAATTTATTTTGTATTTTTTAAGTCAGTCGCTACCGGAAGTAAGGTTGGGTTCAGAGATAAGTTTTTGCAAGTTATCTCTCTTTATGGTTAGTGAATACACTCCACACACTTCAAGAGGCTGCCTGGCCATGGCGTTATTGGGGGGTTAGAAATCAATCAAACACCATCTTTCTTCTTTTTTAATTTCAGCTTTCCACTAGAAACCTGTTTTGGGCGGGAAATGGGGCCTCTACGCTAGGGACAGCTTTCCCTTCTCTTATTTGTCCCACGTCAGAGCAACTTGCTCCTATCAGCCCTTGGTGTGTCCGGACGTTGGCGACGCTGCACTCATTCACTGAAACTCCAAACCACTAGAAAAAATGGAAACAAATAAACAGTCGAACAAGCGGGGAGGAGCTAAGTTGAAGCTCGACTAGATGTGTCAGCAAACAGACTAATAAATTCATTTGCAAAGGTAGTTTCTGCAAGTGCCAACAGCCCACGGTGCCTGGAGGCTCAGGTCCGTCCACTGCAGAGAAAGATGCTTGGCTGGTCCAGGAGATGCTGTTCGGGAGGCCGGTGCTCAGGTCCCAGCCCTGGCCAAGCGTTCCTCGGTCCCACCTGGCGCCTCTGTGGCTTGGTTACAACCACCCTTGTCTCCCCCACTGCAGCCGTTTTGGGCAGAGGCTCCACTGCTGGGCCGGGAGCTCACGGGGCCGGACTCCCCGACACCCGGGGCTGCAGCCGGAGCTTGTCCGCCGGGTGGGGCGGGTGGCGGGTCCCTGCCCCGGGGGGAGTCTCGGGGCGACTGTGCCCTGCTTCAGGGCGGAGGGCGTCTGCCTCCGCGAGCTCATCGGTGGTCCTTGCGTGTCATTCCGCTTCTGTCCTCCCCAGCGTCAGGACGCGCGGACACATAAGCACAGGACGCTCATCCCCAGGCCACCGGCCCCTCCGTGCGCTCCGCCCCGTGCGTGCGCTTCGCGCCCCGCCAGAGGGAAGCCGAGCGGGCCGTGCAAAGTCGCGGGAGGGCCAGTGCCGGGGTGCGGCGCCCCGTGGGGAGGGCTCCCCGGGGGTGGAGACGCGCCTTCCCGGCTCCGACCCGCGCCCCGGGGCCGACGGCCGCCCTTGAGGGGCTGCGGCGCGGGCTGGACGCGGGGCCGAGACGCGCTCCCGCCGCGGGTCCCGGGAGGCGGCCCGTGCGCCCCCGTGTGCGCCGCAGTGAGCGCGCGCGCGCCGGCCGGGCCCAGGGCCCAGGGCCGCCAGGAGGTGGCGGGTGACGGAGAGGAGAGCAGCGGCGGCCCCGGCCGTGCGCACTCGGCCGCGCCGCCGCCGCTCTCCGCCCGTCTCCGGCTGCTCCGACACCTCCTCTCCGCCCCTCTCCGGCTGGAGGGGCCGGCGACTAAGCCGCTGCCAGCAGCTCCCTTAAAAAAAAGCCGCGTTGGAGGAGCCGGGGCGCCCCCCCCCACCTCGCCTCCCCACCCCCTCCCGGGGCGCCCCCACCCCACCTCCCCTCCCCACCCCTACCCCCCTCCCGGGGCGCCCCCACCCCACCTCCCCTCCCCGGCCCCCCCTCCCGGTGAGCCCCCTCCCCCTCCCTCTTCCCGGGGCGCCCCCACCCCCACCCCCTCCCCTCCCCTGCCCCTCCCCCCTCCCCTCCCCCCTCCAGGGGCGCCCCTCCCCCTCCCCTGCCCCCTCCCCTCCCCCCTCCCGGGGCGCCCCCACCCCCACCCCTACCTCCCCTCCCCTGCCCCTTCCCCTCCCCCCTCCTGGGGCGCCCCCTCCCCTGCCCCCTCCCCTCCCCCCCGGGGGCGCCCCCTCCCCCACCCCTCCCCTCCCCCCTCCCGGGGCGCCCCCACCCCCACCCCCCCTCCCCTCCCCTGCCCCTCCCCCCTCCAGGGGCGCCCCTCCCCCTCCCCTGCCCCCTCCCCTCCCCCCTCCCGGGGCGCCCCCACCCCCACCCCTACCTCGCCTCCCCTGCCCCTCCCCTCCCCCCTCCCGGGGCGCCCCCTCCCCCCGCCTCCCCTCCCCCGCCTCCCCTCCCCCCATCCTTCCCTCCCCTGCCCCCTCCCCTCCCCGCCCCCGGCGCCCGCCTCCCTCCCGTGCGGACCGTCTCCCGACAGGCCGGCCGACAGCCCTTTCTCCGGGGCAGAGGCGGCAGCGCGGGACCCGCAGTCGCCCGGGATCCCCTCCAGGTGACGATGCTCTGCTTCTCCGGCGACAGGGCTCTGGCTGAGCGTCCCCGCCGGCGCTCGCCCGGGCTTACCTGCTGCGTCCTGCTGCTCCTCAACTGCTCGGGGGTCCCCGTGTCCCTGGCCTCCTCCTTCTTGACAGGTAGGGAGGGGGCGGGAGGGACCGGCCCTCCGGGACGCGGGTTCGGTACCCGGAGAGGTGGCCCTGGCTTGGCCCAGGTGGGAGCGTGGGCGGCGCGCACCTGGGCGCCTGCCCCGCGCGGCCGGCGGGGGTGAAGCGCGGCCGGGGACGGAGGGGCGGCTGCGAGGGTGCGGGGCGAGGCTGCTGCCCTCCCTCCGCGGACCGAGAGCGGCCGCGCCTCTGCTGAATCGGAGAAGGCTCTTGTTAACGTTTTCCACAACCCGTGTTTTAACCTGTCCTCCCCCGTACAATGAAAGGAAAAATCTGCGCCGTTTCCCGAGCAGGGTCCTTTGCCGCTCTGCGGGCTCCCAACACATCCCCTGCGCTGGGAGTGCCTTCTGCAGCCCCGGCGTCCCAGACCTTGAATTTAAAGAAAAGATCCTGTTTGAAAAGGGTAGTGATGGCAGGAGATAGTGATGATACGTCTTCAGGCAGGTGAGGACCTCGGCTGCCACTCTGAGGGACAGACTGTACTGACACCTGGTGCAGAAAAGAAAATACTGAGCTCATCTCTAAGAGAAGAGAGAGGGGATTGCGTTTCAAAAAGGGATTTCAATCCGAGACAGTATGAGGCAGATCTGCATCAAGGCCTGTTCATCGACACAGTCCTGAATTTTGTTCAGATGAAAAATCTGCCCTAATGACCAATTTGAATTTTTGTGTGTGTTCAGTTCAAATGTCTTCATAAAAGAAGAGTATTATTAAAGGCGCAGTGAAATACTTGAAATTGTGCTAAAATGATCAGAGAACAGAAAATCTATAAATCACTGTCCTGAAAAACAAAACAAAACTGTCTAAATAGAACTATTTAAAATGGATTTGGGGGAAGAGAGTTTGTTTTTGGTGAGTTTGATCATTTAAAACTCATTAAGAATTTCTGAAATTTGGGTAGATGATTCAAAAAGATTAGCGTAAAGTTTGAAATTTTGTAAAATGCTACTAAGCTAAATTTAAATTAAAACACCTTTCCCCCCTTCATTTCAGGTTCTGTTGCAAAATGTGAAAATGAGGGTGAGGTCCTCCAAATTCCGTTTATCACGGACAATCCTTGCATCATGTGCGTGTGCTCGGTAAGTGTGGAGGTCAGGTGACATGCACACAAGTGCTCCCTCCGACCAGGGGAATCCATTAATTGTGATAATATTACCAGATCTTAAAAATTGTCTTTAGTCATTACAAAATTGTACTTAACTTGTGAATTAAATCCAGTTAAATTTCTAAGTCTTACGGACTTTGGCAATTGCCATTTCATCTGGCTGGGCGTTCTTATCTTTGGCATATTTGTTATAGAAGTAAACTTTAGATGGACTTGGTGTGATCTTGTCTCAGTGAAAATCATAGCTTCCAATGTTTCGTCCCAGTAATGGCTTCTGCCACCAAACATAGGTGACACCAAACTTCCTGGTTTGGTTCTATGTCTGAGCTCAGCAGGAAAATGATGAGATAACATTTAGGTATAAAGATTAGGGATAAGGTATGTGACAAGGGGAAAGAGAGGTGACAGCTGTAAAGGACAAACATGAGGGCAAGATGTAATCTTGGATTTCTTTGCCTGTTATACCCTAAACTCTCAAATACAGCCTTTATTTCTGATTTGGAAGTGTGAGTCAGAAAGGACAATTTCATCCTTAATAAAGAGTGACACTTGGCTGTCAGCTGCTTAGTTAACTGGCAGTGGCTAGTAGATTAAAAAAAAACAAACAAAACTTGTTTCAATTTGTTTTAGCTTCATAGTTAATGATAAGTGTAATAAGTAACCACTTGGGGGAGATTAAGTTATATGAATAATAATTTCTGAGATGAAATATAGAACCACAAAGAGTAACATTTTTGTTTGAGTGTTTTACATGCCAGTCACTTTTAGCAAAACTTGATTAAAAACTACACATCACAAACCTTGTTGGAAATACGTGAAGGCTGTCAAATGCAAAGCCCCAGAGTGACAGATGACTGCTTGTTACCAGACCGGCGCGCTGTATGCAACTGGGGAAGGGATCCCACTCTGTTTAGGGGGAAAGCCAAGCCATCTGGGTTTAAACTACTCACACTTTTTCATGACAAAAGATGAGGTCAGTGTTGGGAAATGATAAAGGGGCAGAGGTAAATGCCTGTATCGAATGATTGTCAGGTTCTGAAGACTAAGGAAATCAACAGAAACAGGTAAAAATGTACTTCGGTTGCTGACTTGATAAGTATTGCGGCCTAATGAAAAAAAGACCTAAGAAGAGGGACTCTTTAGATTTTGTATGTCTGAGTTGCCATGTTAATTAATGGTCTTTAACTAAAGAACTTGTTGAAAAGAAGCTTCAAGTTTAAATTTTGACTCAGTTATAGATTTACAAGTGAAGTGCGTGTATATATAATCTTTCATTTTCATTTCTCTTATCTGTATAATGTGAGTGAATTATTTTTTCTTAATCTCTTAAAACTTCAGAGGCAATTACCTTAACTAAGTAATATTTAATTGTGCCGAGAGCTTGACATGTGAAAATATTGTTCTTCTCTTCGGCAATGTTACTATTTATAAAGCTTACATAGAAAGTTTGAGTTTTGCAAATTGTTCCCAAATAACTCTGAAAAATTCTTCCCACAACATTCCCCTTTTCAGTGCTGTTACCTGGAAGGAAAATAGTGCGTTTCTCTGAAAGTGGAGACCTGGGGATAAGAAGGTAGCTATTTGAATCCTGGAGTTTGGAAGGTAAAGAGCAAATCTGAAGAGAAAAGAATGCATCAGTTGGAATTCAAGTAGGAATGATATTTACTACAGAAAAGTATTGATTAAGGTTCAGAAGGGTAGTAGGTTCATTAATGTCTTTAATGTTTAAGGAACGTTTGGTGTCTGCCTTGGGGGAGTGCTGTCAGAAATCCTTTCTAAATATGTAACGTCGGGACACGGCAATCTGACTCGCCCGTTTTAAAGCGCTTTCGTTAGCTGAAAGGCTCAGTGATATGTTATCATGACCTTTGCAGGGATTTGGGATTATGGGGCCCAACTTGTCACTGTCGTTATTGCTTCCCAAATGTTTGTGATGACTTGGTAAAATTGAGTAAGAATAGATGGATGACCATTTCTCTCTTTGTTTACGTTCTTGTATGTTTCCGTGGAACCCACTGTAGTCTATGGATTCAAAGCACCCCGGATTGCCAGCAGGCTCTCTGGCACTTTTATGCTTAAGCTGGAAGGTAGACATATTTAGCAGATTGATAATATTAGCAATAGCAAACGTTTATGAAACAACTTTTATTTGCTGGGCACTTATCTATGCCTGCATTATTTCATGTAATCCTCACAGAAATCCTTTGAAGGCTTTTACTTCTATTTTACCAACAAGGAAACTGAGGCTTATGGGGTTAAGTGGCTTGTAAAGGTCACATTTTAGTCAATAGCAGAGCTGAAACTCACTCTCAGTTTTGTCTTCCTCTGCAGCACATGCCTATAACCATGAGAAATAGGCTGTTTGTTTAGTTAAAGATGCGAGAAAGCAAGGAGAAAATGGATAGACCGTCCAAATTATTTTACCTTTTGGCATTCTTTGAATTATTTTGCTTATATCTCTTGAGTCTTTTAGGAGTTCGGTTAGTTAACATTTGTTAATCACATTACATGAAGGGAAACTCATTATGATTTCAGTTGACCTGCAGGGAGCAATAGTCACGAGCTAGTTATGTGTAAGTACGTTAAGAAGGTATGTAACAGTCTCAACTGTACTTCGGATAAAGAAAATAGTCATATTTAGTTTGTGTTGGTCCAGCCTTTTGGCAGAAAGGTAGCTAAGGCTGAGCATAAGCTCATATCTTATTTCATAACATGTGCTAGAAAGAAAAAATAGCTAACCTCAACGTATGCTTAAAAAAGACGTAAAATGTTACAGTTGGGAGGAAATAGGTGGCACAGAGTCCTGTATGTAATTACAGTGCAAAAGCTTGAAAAATCCCACAGAATCAACTTGGCCTGATTTAAACTTTAAAGCTCCGAAATATTTCAAAAGTGGAATGAGCTCATTTCCGTGGACATTTGGAGGATGACAGTGGCCACGGTAAGCAGAACTGAATGATTTTACTCTCACTTATCATCGTGTGCACAGACCTGAGCATCCTGCCAGAACCAGTTGTGGTCCAAGAATAACCTGTTTGTAAGCTGGTGATGGAATCTCGTTTTAAAGTGTGTGGGTCAAAGCGTTTCAGTTTATCTCTGTGAGGGAGAAGGCAGGAAGTTGGACCACGGTCCTAAAATCTAGGGCATGGCAGGCAGTTTAGGTTAAAAATACATGTGCTTTATTGTTTAGTGAGAAAGCAAAGCATGGTTTTCCCCCACCTTACAAAACGGTCTTTTATGGGGCCGAGGAAGGGAGGCCCAGACTTATTACTGTTTCGTGAGATTTTTTCCCCCTTCTTGCTAGAATGATTTTTCTTATAATACCCAGGAAAGCACAGAGGTGCCTGCACGAAGTAGAGCTGATAGGGGCCCAGCCCCACCCAGATAAGTGGATCCAAAGCACTTCTCTGGACCTTTCGGACGTCCCCAAATCAACCAAGTGTACGTGAGAAGTGTCACTTGTACTCAGCCCTTTCCCACTTAACTCCAGAGTAGAAGGCAATGGCGGAAACCAGTGAGTTCGGCCCAGTCCTGGAAACCTGAGAAAACTTGGGAGGCTGGGACGCAGAAAACCAGAAGTCAGAGCTTAGTTTGGCATACACTTTGTTCAGCAAAAAACATTATTCTGAGGTTGAAATTTCCTCTTTTAAATCCAGAGGTGCAATGTAGAAATGGACCCTTTGCTCATAAAAAGCAACGTGAAATTCGGCGTTATAAGCAGCGGGGCTCCACCTGTCTTGGAGCCAACCAAACAGTGAACACAGAGCAGACCTTGTCTGCTGTCTTCCACTTTTTCCAGCACAAAATCCTCTATCGTGAAACATGTAGCTCCCGGAGCTCAGATTCTCTCGGGTTCCTTATCTCTATAAAATCCTCGTGTTTCTCACTGTTCACATTAACTGGCTGGAGAAGAGATATCTGTTATCTGAACAAGTGTTAGGCACATGTTTGAGAATGAGGGAGATGGTATTGCGTGAGGATTCGATCGTGTGTGTGTGTGTGTGTGTGTGTGTGTGTTTGCGTGTGCATGTGTGCATGTGCGTGTGTGACAGAGGTGGGGGGGGAGAGAGAGAGAATGTAAAGTAACCCAGATGTGTTCAGAGCGATACTGCTTAGTACACACACACGTACATAGATGGCCATACTTTTAAAAAATTGTTTCATTACTGTTTGTAGACTTCGGATGCTCACTAAGGAAGTGATCAAATTTATCGACTGATTGATTTTTACTCTGTTTAAAAGGTGACGTGACCAATTGCCTTTCAGTAGAACGGTTTGGGGGGAAGGTAACTAACTTATGGGATTGTGATGACAAATTCACAAATACCAGCTCTGAGACAGTTCTTCTTAGCCACACTTTCTTCAGGCTCAGAGAAGCAGAGCAGATCCCCTGAGGTCACACAGTTACTAAGAGACAGAACTGGAGTGTGAAGCCAGTTCTTCCTCCGCCAAACCAATTTGCTTCTGCTTGTTGTTTACTACTCCAAACGTCTACAGATACCTTCCAGGGCTGCAGAGAGTAGTTTCGACTTCCACAGAGCTAACTTAGGCTCTCTTTGGGGGCAGTTAGAGTGGTGTTTGTTCTTGTAGCACAAACCAAGTCCAGAATTTGTAGAACTGTTCAAAGAAAGACACAACCTTTGGCTGGCACCATATCATTTGGGCAAAGAGCTTTGGCTTAGCCATCAGACGAGCCTGGGTTCAAATCTACCTGGTGACGAACTCGAGACCCTCACCTCACCTTTCTAAACCTCAGTTTCCTCATCTGCACAGTAAAACAGATATCAACATCTAACTTAGAGTTGCTGTGTGAATTAAAAGTGACAGCATGTAAGGCTTGGCCCAGAGGTTGGCATATCGTAAGCTTTCTATAATGTTTTTTTATTGCTGTTCTGGATGATGGTATTATTTTTTGAATTCTTAGTTCTTCTCATGAGATACAGTGCAAAGTTTCATCAGCAAAGGATGAGAAGGAAGCTGATAGAGAAGAGACTTAGGGATAAAGATGCCAAGCCCACCCATCATTATGAATGAACAGGGCTATGTCAGTAACATTTAGTGAGTTTTCTGTCCCTGCAGACTTGGACTGGGCTGATGTGGCTGCTTCCTTATTGGTCCAGTGTTCTGTGTGCCCTCGAGTAAGTTTTCCCCTTACTCTCCGTTAAACATAGAAAAAAAAAGAACTTTCCATGGAAGAGGGGCCTCCTTTTTTGCAGACTATTTTCATCTCTATGCCTGTGGGGTCACCTTCACTTGTACTTTTATTGGCAGAGGGGTAGGGTTGGGACTCGGGAGCGCTGTGATTCTGGAAAAACTGCCTAGTGGTCTGGCATCATGGGGATTTTCCTGGCCCGCCTTGTGGAAGTCTCTCGACCCTGTTCCAGACTTCAGTGTTTTTCTGCTGCTTCCTTGCTCACGCTCCCCTCCGCCACCCAGTCCCATCGCAAGTGCCTTCTGCGCTGGTTTGCGGCGCTGGTCCCTACCCCGAGCACCAGCAGTGAGCTGTGTTTTTAGTGCGGAGAATACTGCTGAGGAAAGGGTGAGGGCAGGCAAATAGGAGATAAGGGCAGAGGCCAGGTCAGGCAAGACGGTGGCAAGTGAAACCAGTTCATAAAAATCTCTTGGATAAATAAAGGATATCAGTTTTTTGCACCCTCTTCTATGGCACTTCTGTCTAACTGATGGCATATTGAATCCTTTGTGCTATAAAAGAATATGAATAACACCACCTTTCACGGCATGGGGAGGTCAAGTGTGCATGTTGAACTTAGTTGAGATCAGCAAATGAGTGGGATGTGTATTTTAAGACCTGTTGATTCCCAGTTCTGTTCTAGAAAACACTGCTCAAGGCCCTAGGGAGAGCAGGTTATAAATTCACTAATATCACTCTTTCTTCCTTCTTTCCACACCTCTTCCCCCCTTTCATTTTGTTTTATTATTCTTAGCCTTTTCTGTGTTTGAAGCATTTTGCTGGTCGGGTGCCTTTGAGGAGACACAGACCAATAGGTCGGATCCTTGTCCACGGCCTGGTGGGGAGATGGATACACAGAAACAGGTTTTACAGGAGTGACAGAGAAGCTGCACAGGACACTTGAACCCGAGTACAAGGAGGTCGAAGACGGATTCTGACCAGAGTATCTGGGACCTTGACAGGGGAGGAGGGACAGTCCGGGCAAAGCATCGTAGGAGGAAAGACACAGAAGAGCGTGTGCTTGGAATGTGTGGACATGGCAGCGTCCAGTGTGCCCAGAGCTCTGAGGGGACCTGCATGGGGAACACCTCAACCGCAGCAATGAGGAGATCAGTTCCGTGCATGTAATCAGGGGAGGTCAGCTAATATTTTTTATGCAGCTACACGACACAGTACGGTGCATTTTATATAAATGCCTCAAGAAGCGTTGGTGGGATATTCAGAGTGTGGAGGGGCTGCAGTTTGGAAAACAGATTGCAGGGCTGTGGTGTGGGCAGGTGAGACGAGCGGCCTGGAGCGGGGTGGGAGGGCGATGGTGAGAAGGCGTTGGGATAAACCAGTGCTGCTCAGTCTTTGCAGTTTCTTTCACCACTTTCCAGTTCTAGACTAAGTTAAGAGACTCCAGACCACACCCAGCAAGACAGTAACTGAAACGCAGTAGTGCTGACAGTGGATGACTGCGGGCGTCTCCGCAGCACAGCCGTTTTGCTGGTCACTCGTGTCTCTGGAGCAAGGTCTGCTGCTGGAATAGAAAGGTTTACTTCTCACAGCTTACTCTCAAAATTCTACTTTGGGTGTCAGCTCCCTCTACTCATAGTGATACCCTGCTCTACACCGTTGCGTGATCCACTAGACAAATTATTCAGCGTGGTAGACACTATCGTGATAGTACGTACGCTCAACTGCAGCACAGATTTTATGCGCTGATCGGAATTGGGTGGCTCATCTTTAGAAAGTGCACCAGTGTGCTGTGACATTGAGAGCCACTAGACCTGCAGAGGAGTTTTGGAGCTCATGTTGGTAGCACTTGGCAAGAAAATAGACGGCAGAGGTGAGAGGTGAGGCCAACGGAAGGGAATTTTGAAAGTTCTAGCCATGTTATAGACAACGTGGGTGGAGAAGAGGTCAGGGCGTGGGTGGGAGAGTGAGTTTAGACTTGATGAGCGGGACATGATAGACCTTCCAAGTAAAGAAGCCCATTAGGTTCTTAAAAATGTGCATGTTGGTCTCAGTCGAGAAATCAGGGCTAGAGGATAGCAATTTGATAACTGTCTACGTAGAAATAAACTTCAAAGCATTGTGAATAAAGATTTGCCTTGGGAAGCGGTCAGAAATGGGCCTACAAAATTAACTAGAAGAAGACTTGTATTTAAGGGAAGGATAGAAAAGAAGAAACCCATGAAAGAGGCTGAAAAATAGTTACAAAGGCAGGAGGACAGCCAGGAAGGTGCAGGCCAAGGCAGAAGGTGTTTGAAGGAGGCAAAGGCCAGGGGTGTTGAATGTTGCAGAGAGTTAGACTGAGGACGCTCGGAGAATAAGCATCAAAGAAAGAACTTTCTCATCTTCTTGGACTATTTAAAACGATGAATAATGGCCCCTCCCTCCAGGTAGCTGCTACACGTTTGCACATGGAATTAAATCGATCATATATGGGATTTGGTGGAACCCCATTTGGCAGGAATCCAAAACTAAGATTGCCACAGGGATTTTAAAAATTTAATGCAAAAATCACAAATTTTCCAAACTTTGATATTAAAAGATCTTAGCAAAAGTGAATAAATAACACATGAAATTTTAAAAGGTACCAAAACAAAACTAATTTCATGGATAAAAGTAATATACTTTTTGCAGACGTCGTCGGAATGTTTCTATCGTTAAATACAAAATGGACCGGGCACATTGAGGCGTTTTTTTACTAGGAATAAGAGCAACAATATAAAAGAGTCTGACTAATATAAAAACTCACTATTATAAACTTTCAAGTTTGCTCTTTTAAACTGTTAATAGTGCTTTAAAAATATTATGATATAATTTAACATCTTAAAATCTAGGTCTTCAGGTAAAATATTTTCTTTTTCATGAATTTTTTAACGCTCGTGTGATCAGTGAAGTCCAGCTGTGGAGCGGGGGCCCTGGAGTCTGAATTTACGGGTTCGAGTCTCCCCGGGCCGCCCGGGAGCTGCGCGCCACAGAGCGGGCGCCGTGCTGTCTCTGAGCCTCCCTGGTGAGTGCCGGGCAGGTCGCAGTGCTGTGTGTGCCCTTCCATGGACCTCAGTTGTCGGCGGCAGGCACTAACTGGGTGATGCAGTTCGATTAATCGCAATGCTGTTGGTGAAAGCCATTTGTAAACAGTGTAATGAAATGGTTATTAAAGGCAAGAACTGGAATAGAAGAAAGAGGAGTATTTGCCATAAACCAGTTTTTCGCACGACTTACTGAATGCATTCTTAGGCACGGTAGTGAAGTGCTTCCCATCTCTACCCCTTAGTAGTTGTCTGGCTTTGGGGAAGTTGCCTAATCTTTCTGTGTCTTAACATCGCTCCCTCGGTCCTGAGGCTCTTGTCAGAACTGTGAGTTACAACATGTAAAACTCTCAAAACATGGTCTGGAACATGGTGAGTGCTTCAGGAATGACAGCTACGGCCACCGTCTAAACGCTGTGGAATTACTGCCTCTGTGATGCTTCTGGAGGTGATGGGAGGGACTGCTTTTAATACAGTTTATTGTCAACACCTATGAAATGTGTTTACCCTGAATTTCTCTCAGGGTAGACCTTGGAACGTCAGCAGAGGGAACTGCTTTTCTGTTAGAAGGTGGGCGACCCTGGTGCTGTCTGGGGTTTAGCAAGGTGGGCTGCTCCTCCGCTTTTCATCTTCAAGGGCTCACCTGCTTGATCTGGGTCCACCCACGGAGACTCATCCCAGTGTTGTTTTCGCAGTGAGACCAGTTGTTCTTTGCGGCACTTGCCATCCAATCGGGAAGTGACAGGTGAGAGGTAAAATGCAAGACTAATTACCGAATGGATCTGCTGAGCCTGGCCCTTTTGAGTCCTCTCCATTTTAAAGAGCGTGACATGGTCTGGCCTTTCGCTCTCTAACCGGCCACCGCCGCCTGTGCATGCCTGGGCTGCAGGGCCTCGTCCCACGAAGGGTGAGCCCAGGTGAGCCCAGATGAGCCGGGGTGACTGGCCTTGGACATGTGGGCCCTGCAAATTCACACAGCCTTGTTTGTGACCAGTGGTCCTGTCCACTCCTTTAAGATCCCACATCGTCTTCTCTTCAGTAGCATGTCCTCATAGTATAGGTACTCGGGCGAATCGTGTTTTAAGGGACGAAGTCCTCAAGTGTGTGAACCTTGTCTCGGTCATCTCTGTCCGCCCCATAGTTACAGTGAGAGGTCCACAACCTTGGGACTTGAGTGGGAGTTAGGCTGGCGTTTCCTGTTTATAGTTTGGGTTGTTAGCACTTGGGATAGCTCCCCTCAGAATGGAACTCCAAGTTCCAAAACATGTTTCTCTGAGAGAGTTTGTCACAGAAGGTCAACCTCCTCTATAAAAGACATCCGAAATAATCGTTACAAAAACACTTTTTTTTTCCTTTGAAAGGAATGTAATCGCATCTGAAAATACAGGATCATATAGACGCTAAGACCAGCTTTTATTTGTGATAAAAGGAACATTCCCTCTTACAGGAATACCCTGCTGTCAAGAGCAGCAATGTTGGTGACCCTGCAGGAGGTGCAGACGAGGGAGGTTCTGGGACTGCCTCACTTCCACTTTCAAAAGTCACAGTGAAAAATGTGCCCCGATCCCTGTAGCTGGCATTCCTGTCATTTCCAGCCCCTTTCTGTGAGGCTAACTCCAAAATCCTGACACGATCCTTCGTGTTTATATGAGGTTTTGGACATTAGCCCCCTTGGCTTCTGGGAACTGACTGTTGAAAATTATGTTTTTCTTTTAAGGACAAAGGCCTTATTGTATGTACACGTCGTGTAGTATAAGGAGCTTTTTTTCTTTCTTTTTCTAAACGTTAGGTAATGGGTGGTACTAACCCAAACCTGCCAAATGAGAAGTTCAAAGACCTATCACCCGCCTGTCGATTTTAAGGTTTCATGCAGGTACCTGGACAAGAGAAAAGGAAAGGCTGGGACAAGTGGCCTCTTCAATGACCACAGCATGTCCCCCAAATGCCCCTGCTTTCAGGGGATAACCATAACCTGACTCTGAGAGAGGACCTGTAGCACGAGTGATGGCACCCCAGGGCCACTTCAAAGACAATGACGGTGATAATGAAAATAGAGAATATGGTGAGCGACACATTTTAACTTAATTTCCAAAATAACTCTTGTATTCTTGGTCAAATAAATAGCGTTCGGCAGAGAGATCTTCACGGCTGTTAGTGCCGTAGCTGTGGGCTGAGCAGCTTATTTTGGGGCCCAGTGTGGCCGGTCGGCTTCTCTGCTGGGGCTGCTGGCAGTCTCGGCGATGGGTGACCTCGGGAAGGCCATTCTAGGAGAGACCGGCCTGGCCCAGGGAAAGGAGACATGTTCTTGAGGCCTCAGTGAGAGACATTTTTAGCATCTTTATCTTAACTTTTTTTTCCCCTTTCTCCTTGAACTTTTTCTTTTTAAAAATCTGTCTTTTGAAGTTCCTCTTTGAGGCAAATTTATGGACTGCAGCCATAAGATTAAGGTGCCTTTAACCCCACACTGCTCTCTTTTTAGTAGCAAAGTATCGACATTTTCATTCTTTGCCATATTTATTCTTAGAGCATCTTATTAAAAAATACCGGGGGATTCATTTTCCATTTTATTTTCTAATTGTACAGAACTGTTGTGCCAAGATATCAAAAGTATTCCCTTTAGCTGAGAGGGCAGGGCCTGTGTCACATTGGTGGCCTGTGTGGCTCACAGCTCCCGCCTCCAGCAAGGCCTTCTGTGCTTTCACTTCTCAGAAATTCACGGATTCTAGAAGCGCTCACAGCCTGCTGGTCTCTCCTGCTCTGTGGATTTATGGTGTAAAAGCTGTAGCATGGAGACATGCACGCAGAAGCGTTATTTTGGTCTCGGGGGCTACTATTTTCCTGAATGAGAGAACACGGAAGATTAATCAGACATTCTCCCACTGGGGAGCTGCTACGCCAAAACAGCTATGGTCCTGCCCTGGGCCTGTGTGATGCCCCTTGTCGGGGAGTGAGGCCTATCACACTTGAGTTGTGGCGATTTCCTGTTTTCAAGCGCAGGAGAAACAATGGTTCAGGTGCCCAGTGGGACCCTCCAGAGGACAGCTAGAGCTCCATTTAGCACATAGGTGAGCACCAGGATGAAGTTCTGTGTCCCTAGGAGGCGACTCAAGTCAGAATTTGTGGAAGAGCCGGGTGGCAGGGAAGGGCGCAGGAGCCTGCTATGCTTGTCAGTCTCATTAGTCCGGGGTCTTCTGCTGGAGGCACCAACCCTTCTCTCTCTGCTGGCGGGTGCTGGAAATGCAGGTGCCGCATGGTGGCTGCCTCCTTTTCCTCCGTGTGTGTGTGTGTGCGTGTGTGTGTGTGTGTGTGTGTGTGTGTGTGTGTGTGTCGCGCGTGCGCGCACGCTCGCGGTGGAGTAGATGGGGGCTCATTAAAAGCTGTGAATTGCTTTCTATTTCATGTACACCATGTGCTGGACAAGGGTGAAGAGAAGTTTTCCTAAAATTACTTTGCATACTAGTTGGCCATGAAATCTAGAAATCTAGAGCCCCCAGATTTTAATGTTAGAAAATGTTTGGTATCTGTCTAGTATTGACTGATAGAAAACAGCAATTTCATGTGGTTCAACGCAGTGTATAGTTTGAGCACCTTTGAACTTTTTCACAGGAGATATTTATTCTGACAGGTTATTGCAATGTATTTGAATGAGGCAGACTTTCAATGCAGAGTGAATTTCCACTGGGTTCAAAAACTAAAAATAAAATGTGGTGACATAGTAAAATGCCTCTCAATCTGTGAACCTCTGACTCTGAATGAACAGGCTCTCTGTGAATCCTCAAGACCCCTCTGAGGGTGGGTGGCGGGGCAGAGGGGCAGGGGTGAGGGAAAATCAGTGCTCAGCCTGGTGGGGGCACATGGTGGGGACTCCGCAGGCCATGCGGGAACATCACTGTGGGACTAAAGTAGGAAAATAAGTGATTGATGGTCATTAGACTCAGTACGTATTTATTGAGCATTTATGTTAATAATGTCCTGAGGCACTGCAAGATTGGAGAAATGGTTTTTACATGAACAAAAAAAGATTAAATTATGTTTGAGATAGTTTTGATGTTAGATATCTTTTATTGCTTTAGAATTCTTTGAAAATGCTTAACTTAGGCAAGACAGAGATATTAACTCTTGGCTGGAATATTTGATTAATCAGAGCAAACTATTGTTCCTTGATGGTGCTAGATTTCATACATTTATGTATATGTATGTATTTAATATAGCATTTGGATGATGGTTTTAGTTTGCAAAGTACCTACTATCTCAAGACAGTCTGAAATGAAAGTGTGAAAGGGTAGTGAGATCGGTAGCTGTGTATGTGTGTTGGGAGCCCACAGAGCGGAGTTTTGGACACTGGTGACAAGGGGCAGGTGATTGCATTCCCGACTGGCAGCCTCTGTCCCTTCTTTCCTCACTCACTTCAATTTTGACTCCCTGTCTTCTCTCACACTGTTGTAGGTCATTAACATCAACAAGTCAGGGGTAGGAATTTGCCTTCCATTTCCTGTGTCTCCCATCAGGGCCCCCTCAGTGGTGGCTCTCAGATTTTAATGTGCGTAAGAACCACCCAGGAGCTTGCTAAAAATGCAGCTTTTCTGTGTTCTACTGTAGAAATTCTGATTTGGTAGGTCTGGCCAGGTCTGGAGTAGACCAGAGAAGCTCCACTTTTAATAAACCCTTCCAGTGGCTTTTGTGCAGGGGCCAATTCTTGAAAAACTCTTACCAATTGAGGTTTAATGGAAAAGGAAGGATATACAAATATAAACATAAGTATTTATCACTTTGCATACTGTTTGGCTATGTTGCCGAAATATAGGGTCCCCAGATTTTGATGTTATGAAATTTTTGATATTTGCCTAGTGTTGATCTATAAAAATAGCAATTGAAAATAGAAACAGTAACTTAGAATAGTGGTTAAGTACAGTCGAAATTCTGTTGCTGGTGTGAAACTTTACAATCGTTCAACTATTATTTACATAATATCGTTTTTGTGGGCTTTTGCACGATCATCTTGCACATCAACAGTCTTTACTGAAGTGCAACTTTTCATGTCGTTTCTATCAGATTTCCCTAGTCATGTAGAATGAATGATTCGTGCTTTCAGTCCTTTATGCTGCTTACTTTCATTATAACGCTTACTCTCGCCCCCCGCCCCGAAGTTTTATTAATTCTTTACATGGCTGTCACCCCTACTGGGCAGGGATAGTGTCTGATTTTCTTACTAGCACTCAAAGCATCTAGAATAGCGCCCTGCAAACCTTAAGTCTCAACAAGTATTTTGTGAATAAACACTGTTTATAAGCTGGGGACAGCCTGACCTTCATTTTCCTCAAAGCCCCCCTGGGAGGTAGGGAGGGCTTTCTCGATAAACCTATTTTACAGTCGAGATAACTAAGGCTCAGAAACAGAAAGCGAGGCAGAGACCGCAGTGCCAGTCAGCGGGAGCCAGGCCTGCAGTTCAGCTGCGGGAGTCGTACCCCATTCTGGGTGGGCTGCACGGAGGTATCTCAGAGAGCGCGTCTCACCACCGGGGCTGAGGACGCTGCAGGGAAACCACCGGTGGCTTCCCTCGGGGTTACGTCTTCAACAGTCTCGGTGGTCGGTGAGGTAGAGCCCTGACTGGCGCCTTTGGGTGGGACAGGCTGACCCACTGGCTTGTCGCCAGCCTTTTCAAGTGATCGGTTCCCACAGGGACACACTCTGTTTCCTGTGGTCTTCCTGTGATGGGCGGCAGCTGCAGGACGGAGCTGCTGTGACGTGTGTTTGTTGCTTCTTCAGCAAGAGCCATTTGACAGAAGAGCCAGGGTTTTACGACTGACGTGGTGGGATCCAGGAGCATCTGGAGGAACCCGAGGCCAGGGACGGGGAGTGGAGGGCCAGGGGAAGCAGATGTAGGGACAGCTCTCCGCCTCAGCCCTTCCATTCTCCAAACCTGTCCAGGAAGCCACTTCCGTCTGCTGGCAACTGACGTCCCGCAGGTACCTTTCCCGTCCCGAGCAGAAGCGTTCCAGGGAACCGTAGTGCTCTTCTCTCTCCTGCTTCTGCCCACACCTTCCTGTCCCTGCTTAGGGAGAGGGTACAGTCAGCCGCCCGGGTTCTGATTCACTTCGCCTCCACATAAGTCTGGTCACGCTGCTAGACAGTTCCCCACACTTTTCATAAGAATCCTTCTTAAAATTAAAAAAAAAAAAAAAAAATTAGCCTGGCATTCCGTGGTCCCAGAGTTCTGTCTCTATCTTTGCCATCTTTATTATTTTTTTAACTGTGTTATTTTCTTTCTGTGATTAGCCCAGCATTTCCATGATGTCACCACTCCCCAAAGTTCTGGGTCTTGCTTTTCTCAGTCTCAGTTTTTAATCTTGGTTTCGGCCTGACACTGAAATGTGCAAACAGGAATTCCGGTGGAGCGGCTGCTCTTCCTACACGCACTCCGGTGGCCAGACACTTGCATGGATGTGGAGTGCGCTGTGCACACACTGATGGAGCCAAGGTGGACGAGCCAGTGGAGAGCCGGAGGGGAGCTGCTTGTGACCGTGACTAAGGGGTCAAGAGAGGGATTGCTGGGAGAGCTCCAGGGCTAGCTGAGCACAGTGTCCAGCGCCGGGGGGTGCAGTAGATAGTTTTCATTAGTGATGATGTGCTGATGTCTGGTAAAGAGAATGCCCAAGGGGAACTTTAAGAGCCTTCAAATACCAGTATGTGGGAAGGACAGAGAGGCGTCCTCATCCCAAAGTTGCAACACACCGTGAGCCTCGGTTCTCCGCTGGCCTCTGCCCCTCACTTGCTTCCAGAGTGAGTCCCAAGTTGGTTGTGGGGTCTTGGCTCTTCTGCTTCCTGGCTGGTGCCTGCAGGCTCTTCCCAGATCCTTGGATCCTAGTTACCCTCCTGTGGGAGAGTATCACAGTCCTAGCTCTGAGCCACACTTTTGGGATCATAAATTGAAAGCAGGGGCTCTGGAATCCGTTCATCCCAGCATTTTGGCTTTAGGACTTGATACAACCGAGAAGGAAAACTTAAATTGAGAGATTTCCCCTTCCCCTTTCTTTCTATCACTCCCGAGGGTTTAATGCTCTCTCACTCCCACACTCCCCTAGTCTTTGGTCACTAAGCCCCAGTGGCTCTGAGCCTTCTCGTTAGGGGACACATTGGTCCTTGACCTTTTCCCTGGCATTCTCAGCTCTTCTCGCCAGTCAGAATTTTGCTGAACTTAAGTCTGTTCCCTCGGAGATGTGGGTTGGAAGGCTCAGTGGCTATCAGCACTGGGGGTAGGGAGTGACCAGCAGTGGTGGAGACAGCCCCCCGAGCCTCGAATAGCAGCAGCAGCCGTCCCATCCTGAGGTATTGTGGTCTCTGTACCCAGCACAGTGGCAGGTGCTGAGAGAAGGTGACCTCTGGTGGTCACTCAATTTATGCAGTAAGCTCAGCCAGGGATCCTATGCAGTTGTGCACGCACACGTGTGTGCATGTGTCTGTGTGTGCATGTGTCTCTGTGTGTAAGGACTTACGCACACAGGGCTCTCGGCATTTGCGTGATGCATTTACAACTGCTCTGATTTTTTGTTTTCTTCTTCTCTAACTATTTTTTTTTGCTGGATAGGGCTCCAGGATTCAACCAAGATGTTTTCTCCATTTACACTCATTCCGCAGGTGATTTTACACAGCTCCATGGCTGAAAAACCACCTCCATGCTGGTAGTGCCACATTTGTGTTCCCGGCCCCTGCCCCTCGGGTCCAGGCTCATATATCCAAATGTCTACTTGGCATCTCCACATGATGTCCAGGAGGCATCTCAAGCTTAAAATGGCCCAAACAGAGATCTGGTTTTCCATCCCTCCCCCGACCTATTCCCTTCAGCTGGGATGTCAGCCACGGGGCTCCATTTTCTCAGGCCATCAACCATGGGCCTTTGATTCCTCTTTCTCTTGCATCCTAGGTTCAGTCTATTAGCAAATCTTGACAGCAAAACCTTGACCATATATATCTGATAATTTCTAGCTACTTCCATTATCAACCAGTGACTATTTAAAAGTCACACGCAAACTATTTTACTTATTTGAGCAAAACATTCCAGTGGCTTCTCCACTCGGAATCAGAGAGTAACTGGGGTCTGCAAGGCCCTCCACGATCTGACTCCTTGTGCCATCTCTGGGCTCACCTCTCAGAGCCGCCGCCTCCCCCTGCTGTGGCCGTGGCCTTCCTTGCTGCTGCACGGTCCCCGACACCTTCTCCGCAGGGTGCTTGTGCTTCTCGTGCCTGGAACATACTCATCTAGCCTTCTTACGTGCTCTCACGCCTGCGCTCCTCTGACCACTCCCCAGCAGTCCTGCACCTCGTCATTCATTCCGCTCCCTCGTGCAGAGCCCTCACGAGTGCCGGTTGTGTCGCGCACGCACTTGGTCCCCGTAGATCTTCTCTACTAGAATGTCACTCTGTGGGGACATGGCCTCTCTCCTTTGATGCTTTACCTACAACACCTGGGACAGTGCTGGGCCCACAGTGCGTATTTGTTGAACGAATTAGTCTATGCCATTTGGATTTAATTCTTTGATTCAGTAATTTAAAGATCTAACTAATTCTCTTCCCTCCAAAGGGAAATTCTGTATTTTCCTTCTTACACTGAACTCTGCTTCTGTCACAATGACTTGCCTTTTTCATAGCTTACGTTACTTTTCATATCATGTTTGATGGTAGGAAAATTATACAAACACACTGACTGAAAGAGGAAAAGTTGTCTCCAATGAATAATGGAGTCCTAAAACACCGTATAACGAGCAACATAATTATAAAATAAAATTATTTACTGTAGAAAACTATTTTTAAAAAATAGATATTACTGCTTGTACTGGACTTGGTAGCATGATAATTATTGGTTTTGGGATGTAAATTAAAATCTAGTATGTTGGTGTTTTATACTTTACCTAAAACATATTATAGACAAAGGACTAGCAAAGTTTGTTAAATATCACAATTTTGGAGAATAAGAAAATAATGACACAAAATAAGCATCCCTGTTTCCCATGAAGTCTGTAAAACAAGCTGTTACACTTCTCGGAATACTGAGCAACCTCGCCGAGAACGTCATCTCAGAAGGAGGTTCGTTTGGGGGTTGTCAGATCCCAAGCTGCTGACATACGTAGGCCAAGTTCTGTCTCAGTGAGACAACTGTATGACAAGACATTTTACAAGCTCATTCAGTAGTGTCTAAAGGACCAAGACGACTGGGATGGTCTCAGGGAGTTTGTGGCCGTGGAATTTGGTTGAATCTGGCAGAAGAACTTGGCTGGAGGAATATTTCCTCCTCTGGATTGGTGACCAGGGCTTTGGGTCACTCGTGTTACAACATGGGAGGTGCCTGTGTTGTGTTTATGCTCTGGACTCTCTCCCTCTCGGACTATAAGCTCTTCTAGGGCAGAAGATGTATCTGATTCTTATTTTCTGTTCCCAGCAAAGCCTGGCAGGGTGCCTGGCCTGCTGCAAGGGCTCACAAATATTTGTTAAGCAGATTCATGGAATTTTAGTCAGATAGATCTGAATTCTGCAGTGTAAAGGTTTAACCCACAGAAAAATCCAAGTTTATAGCCAACATGTCACATTTCCTAAAGGCCGTTTATTTTTCTGTTGACGCTTTTGTCTTATTTTAGATAATGTTAAAGCTTCCAAGAAGCAGTTTTATTATAAAAACACTTGTTAAAACTAATGGTTAGCAGTGATAATAATTATGGTCGATCTTTTCCTTTTAAAAGGGGCACATGTTGCAAACCCCTTTAGCAACATGTTTACTTTAGTAATATTTTGTGGCTAACCAGCCACTGCTATTTCTTTGTACCACCTTAATCTCAGAAATGGATTATGTGCAAATTTGGCGTTCGTTGGTGGTTTAATGAGTTTGAAAATGGAAGCTAGTGGATTAAAATTACATTCTAAACCTATGAAATAAATCTGTGGTTTCTCCAGCTCCTCCTGACATCTGCATGTGGCCCTGGGGAAAGCTCTGGTGAGGAGAATGCGCTGCTAATGGCCCTGAATGAGTCACAACAACCTCGGTTCACAGGATCGTCTTCATATGGGGGCTGCTGTCTGGGGCTGATCCTTGCAGGCTGTGAGCTTCTCGCCAGCCAGAGAGCTCCTCCCCGCGTCCTCCCAGACCTGACGTTACCCAGGCTAACCGGACTCCCTCTGTAGTTAGTACCAGTGTAAATACAGCCCGGGAGCAGAGACCTTCCCAGCACCTGAGGCATCACACCGGCTCACTGGGACAGGAGGCAGGACTGCAGGGTCCAGCTGTGAAGCTGAGCGGCCCTTCTGTCCCAGGGGTACCTTTGAAAGGCTCTGTGATTGCTGGTGGTCGGGGTCAATTGTGTACATGTCTTTAAAAGTGTCTCACTGGTGACCAGAAAGTTACTTTGTCAGAATGACAGATGGCCGCGAGCAGCTTCTCCGCCCTGCCTGTTCCCTGGGATGTCAGTTCCACTCACTTGTCAAGATCAGGTGGTCTAACTCCCCACCGTGCTTGGGCTTTCATGGGGCAAGCCATGAAAAAGCTCCTGTTTCATCTGCTCCATGGCTTGTTGTGCATCCCCAGGAATGAGGGACCCTTGAGGAGCTGGTGGGTTCACTGTGGGTGTGTGACCCAGGAAGGGGACACATGCTGACAGTGTGGGTGACAACCCTGCAGGGCTGGCCACATGGAGAAGTGGTTTGGCCACCGCCCATTGCCAAAGAAACCAAAGATATTGGGTTTCCATGCTTTGCACGTGTTCATTTGTCAGAGAATCATTTATGTGCATCATTAATAGGTTCTCAGCTTCTCTGGACACCAGAGAGCCCAACTTCTCATACTGTGGCCAGTCAGGAAAGTGGTATCTCCAGGCATAACCTTCTGTAACGTCATGTCTCTATAGAGCTTTTCTATGGACTTACTCCAATTTTATTACTATTTTTAACTCCTTAACCCTTATTACTCACCACCTCTAGTACCTCTGCCAGCCTGGCCAGAAGACTGTGCTGCCCCCAGAGACTGGGAAGCCCAACAAATGCTCTCTGAGCATTAGATCCTGCTGGTAGTTGGATTTGGAGGCCCCAAATGTGGTCCATCATCTTCTTCCAGTTCAAAAGAACTTGCCAGAAAGACATCAACATATTTGTAGATTTTTGTTAACACTTTCTTTTTTGTTTTTTGTCTTGTGGGGGCAGGGCAAGAAGCTAATTTGTTATTTTTCGTGTGCCGAAGGGCGCCCAGCCATGTGAGATAATCAGAGGTGGTGGGAGAGGCAGCCGGGCCACTTGCGTGTGAAGCCACATTGCCTGGCTGGGCTTCCTTCCTCCTCGCCCCTGGTCTGCGGCTTCCTCCGGGTCAGGAGTTGCAGTGGTTTTCTCTGCAGCACAGACTCCATCCCACAACCCAGCTGCTGGAGTCCCTTTTGGTTGGGGAGGAGAGAAAGGCAGGCTTGAGCATTTGGGCAAAATAAAGGCAGGACGCCAACCTTTATTCCCCTCGGTTTGCATACCTGGCTCTTGTCCGCTGGCAGATTAGGACATGGTCTACCTTTTGACGTCCCAGTCTGCTTCTGGGGCCCCGAGCGTGGTAGCAGAAGCACCTCTGTGGCAGTCCATCCCCGTCACGTTAATGGGGTGTTACCAGTAGACCCTTTGCTTCTGTGATGTACAGTGTAATAAAAAACAGGCAGTGCTACTTTCTTTGGGCTACTATTTTTATTTGGTGGTTATTTCTTTTGTGTTCTGCCATCTCGAATGTGTTTTGGTTCCATTTCAAAATATGATTAAATAGAATGAGGAGCTGTTTGACACTGTCCTGTTTTAAATCAAAGCTGTACTTGAGAAGCTGGGACATTCTAATGGCCCGTGTTTCTTTGCTCTGAGAGTTCCTTGAAAGGCCAAAAAAAAAAAGAACAAGCCAGACCTAAACCCTTAAACAGAATAGGACCCGAAACAATCCCTTCAACCAACAAATGCCCGTTTAAAAAAATTGAAATGTTAGGCAACTTAAATATGAAAAGGGCCTCCTTATTAATCCCCCGTTGCCTCTGCTGGCACGTGTCATATTTTCAAGGTAGAGTATCAGGAGCACACTGTCATTTGGTGATGTATTAGGGCAATATATCATCAGAACATCGTCTTTGTAGAGGATATGGGTACTAAAAGACACGATTCTGGCCAGACAGAACAGCAGGGTGTCTTACTTTTTTCCTCTACCCCCCTGCCTTTTTCTTTAATCTCCCTCTGTTCTGTGTTGCAGAGAAGTGAATTTCTTCATGGGATATGACTTGTTGCAAAATAATCGGGGGGCCCCGGCGGGCTTCATAAAGTCTTTTAAATGGTTGGGCTTCAAGGGCAGCTTTGTTCAGCATTTGAACTGCTAGCTGGGCCGGAGGAGGCGGCCCCTGCCAGGGCCCACGTCCCTGGGGAACGGCTCGCAGAGCCTAGACAGGAGGGAGCGAGAATAACACTCCCAGATGCAGCGCAGCGAGCTGCGTGCCGTTCTTAACATGAAGTCTCTGAAGTTCTGGTCACGGGGTGCCTCCTGCCCAAACCAAAGAAGGAACGAGAGGACCTGCAGGTTCGGGTCCAGGTTCCGGTCAGCCTTGCAAATGAACAGGCACTCAGGGACTGGGACTTGTTTTGAGGTTTTAAGTCAGAGACTTAATCTGTCTTTCCTAAAAGGCACTATTTTCACTTGTGTGTTCAAAATGAAGCCATAAAACACCAGGGTTTATAACGGTCTAAAAATGGGGAATGTTTAACAAAGGCAAACATTTAAATTCGTAGCTGCATGGGAGAGATGGTGCATCACAGCCTGTAAACCAAGCTCCTAGCACAGGGATTAGTCACGTGCTCTGCTGTCAGAGAGTCCCGGGTTTGCATCTCTTCCCTGGCTAGCTATATAAGCCTGGGTGAGCCTCTGAACCCCTCTGTGCCTCGGTTTTCTTACCTGCTTATTGGTGAGGAGGAGACCCAATCTGTGCCTTCCTCAGACTTGTTACGAGGGTTACATGGCAAAACAGGCAAAGCGTGTTCAGCACATTCAGGCCCCTAATAATAGATTTTCTGTAAATGCCAGGTGCTATTATTCTTAATAGTTCAGCAACCTGCCTGGAAGATTGTATGCCACTTCATTATCTGGTTAGAGATGGATCAGCTCTGCTTGTGGCCTTGGCTGTGTAAGGGATTTGCAAAAGCCGCAGAGGTTGTGGCGTGCAGTGAGAGTTGGCACTGCCACTCTCTGCAAGGCCGCTGGTGACACCTCCCGCCTCTTGTGCTGGCTCAGTGCGGGAAGACAGGAGGGCTTGGGAAACCGTTTCTCTCAGCTGGGGAGTTTGGGCCTTTTTCGCTTTCAACTTCACTTTCCTCACCTCAGAAGTGGTTTTGTTCGTGTTTTTCTTTCTCCGCATCCCCACCCGCTTTTTTTCAAGGCCTGTTGAGCTGAGAGACATGACCCAGAGCCTTGCACTTGCCCACAGGCTTTGTGGCTGACCAAATTGCCTTTTAGTTTTTTCTTCCGGCTCTTTCTGTGCAAGAGTTATGGGGAAGTCAATTGTACTATCAGTAATGAAGAACCAGCGAGCAAAAGCTTAATTAAAATAATAAATCATCAATCAAATTTAATACTGCTATTGGCAACCACTGGGCTAGTTCAGCCCCCTGCCCTCCCCACCTCTCCAGCTCCATTATTATTTTCTAAGAGACTGAGAACAGATTTTGTTCAAAAGAGACAGGCTGCAGCAGGTGCAAGTCCGCACGATCTGCCTTCTGAGTGCTTATGTGCTCTTGCAAAACTCCCCTGACTGCGCATTCCAGAGAGGGAATCACTTTATTTTATGCTGAAAAGCAATGGAATCCTCCCCCTTTGGGCCCTTGAATGCTGCTAAAAACACCTCTTTCTTTGGCTTTTGCCTACATCTCTGCATCCTAGGACCTTAAAGGCTTGAAGTCGGGCCTTCAAGCCCGGCTTGCCCAAGTCCTGGCCTGTCCCTTCCACGTCACCTTTCATAGGTTACCTTATGCCATGGGAGGCAACATGACAGGAAACTTCACCTGTCGGACCTAGGTGGCCTGTCTTTCTGGAAAATTTCCAGACTAGCTCAACGACATACTAATCTGTTCCTAATACCTCAACAGTCATGTTGGAGGCTAACCTAATTCTAATATGATACACCTATAAATTTTAATGCTGTGCCCTAGCAACTAACCTTCCTGGCTGGCTCCTTAATCCAGGCCTGGGAACCAGGTTCTGTTCCCAAGTCCACTGCTCACTAGCTCTTTGCGGGACCTGAGACACAACTTCATTGTGCGCCATGACTCCATCTGCAAATCTTAACAAACCTGTGAGGATTTATGAAATAACGTCTGCGGAGCTCTTTAGAAGAAAGGTGCTATATAAACACGAAGTATTATTCTTCTGCTTATGAAAAGTGGTATAACATTGCCTAGCAGAAATTGTGACCCATGTTCAAAAGTACCATAAATTCCCTTTGGCTCTTTTGGGGCTGGAATTGGGTTACAATGAGATACTTCAAGGAGGAGCTGACCTCTTTGGCTTCATGCATGGGGAGACTAGAAATTCCAATGAGAATGCACATGCCCATGTTGGATCAGTTTTCCCCGCTCCCTCCTCCTCGGGAAACTTGACACAAGACGTCCGTGTTTCTAAAAACAAATTCCTATTTGAGCAATTTTTAGACTCTCCACATGAAACATGATTATGTGTGTGCTTCGAATAAGTTCCTTAATAAGAAGAATTTAATTAATGGTCAGAGTTTCCTATTCGTGCTCGCCAACTTCGATGGCTTTTGAATCGAGGTGACATTCTCTTCTGTGCTTCTCACTTGGTGCCAGAAGCTATCCTGCAGCCTTTGTGGGCTTGGGTGATCCGCGAACGTCCGACATCCTGCTTCCTCCAAGAGGTTGTACGTTTCTCGTGAGTGGGAACCTTGCAGCGTGATTTCTTTCTCTGTCCCTCAGCACTGAGTGGATCGACATGTGTGCCAGTCTTCAGTCTTGCAGCTGTACAACCTCCACTGCTAAGCTGCGTCACCTCTCAGAGTCCCCGGGCTGGGTCATTTATCCCGGTAGCTGACAACAAAGGCAATACCCTCTTTGAGATGAATGTGGGTTCACCCCCATGGACATTTGCATTCTGGTGGGGAATTCTTGAGGGCAGCAAAATCGATAAGCCCCTTCCCCAAATAAGACTTGCTTGACGGATGTGCGTGTGTATGTGTGAGTGCGTGTGTGTGCGCGCGTGCGTGTGCGTGTGTATGCGCGTGTGTGTGTGCGCGCGTGTGTGCGTGTGGGAGGGAGAGGTGGGCTGAAGGGCTTCTACTTTAGGAACGAGAGCCACGTCTGCCTCTTTATTCTCTCTGATGACACTACCTGGCCCATGTGCCTCATTGACATATTTAGTATTGTTCATTCGGGCAGAAAAAACATATCACAACTTCACAGCCCTCTTGATTTTCTGGAAAAGCCTCTGACACTCTGAATGTGCTAGTTTGCCAGATGACAGCTGTTTGCCTCCGAGGCAGTCTTTGCTTTCATAAAAGACAGGAGTTGAAGGAAAGTAATGCCACCTTCCAGGGAGGAGACTCGTATAGTCTGCCACCTCCCTAGCACGGCTGATCAAATGGGGGAGTGGCAGGCAGGGGACCAGGCACTACTATTTTTATTCTTATTTCAAGAGATTAGTGATGCCGTTTTATAGTCTAAAAATACAGTATCTGCCAGCTGACATTTCCCTCTTGCCTCCCTCATCATATTGGCTGCTGTGTTTTCCTCTCCAGATTTTTATTTTATTATTATTTTTAAACATAAATGAAAGGTCAGGTAATACTTTCCATATTCTATAATAAGATTGGTTCTGGAAGAATCTTTGAAAAAAAAAATCTTCAAGACACTGTCTTGGAATAGAGCAACAGCATCTCCAAAGCATTTTTTTCTGGTTGAGGAAAGCAAACAGGAGGACTTCAGGACTTTGCTGTCTTCTCTGTAGGCCTCCGCCCTGCCCTCGTCAGTCACACACAGATCGTTTCTCTGCACACCAGACACCAAGCAGTGCCCGGTGGCACTAGCCGGCCTCGGCCTGCGGCGCCCGCCACCTGGGGACTCTGTGCTGCCACCTTGCGGCCGGCCTGGGACAGAGCGAGCTGGCTGTCGGGGTCGTCTTTGAACTTGGCTTGTGGCTGGAGCTGTGGTTTGGCTCCAGTCCTTATAGAGCGCTGCTGCCAGCTGTGTAGATTTTTTTTCTTTTTTACTCCCTTTGCCCTCCTTTTATTTTTGCATGTTGGCACTTCATTTAATGTGCCTCCGGAGGCTATGTGTTGAGTTTTGAGATTCTGTTACCCGTCTTCCAGAAAGTATGCAAAAATGCAGACAGATGGCCTTTGACCAACAGGTAGATCTCTGGTGGCCGACCCTAGAAAGTGGTGAACATGGGAGATGAGCCTGAGAGGGGAAGATGTGATGAGGCTTATTACTCCTGTTCACTGGTTAGGTTGATTTTTTGAGTGTTCAGGCCTAGAGTGCATTTTTGCCACCATTTCTGTTGCTTAGATCTGGGGAGACTCAAACCCAAGCTGGAATTTTGGAAAAGTGTTTGAGGATGCCAGTCTGGCTTTCAGAGGTGTGACGGGCGCATCCCTGTCGATATCCAAACTGGAACAACTTCCCTTGTTACCAGAAAACAGCTGGTGTCTGTAGGCCTCGAAGGCGCCAATGTCCCCTGGGGCCTCAGGGCAGGGACAATGTTTTGTTGTGTCTGTATCCTGAATGCCTGGGAAGTAGCAAAGTACAGCATTTAAGTGACAGATCTCTGTTTGTATTCCAGACCTGCCTCTGTGTGACCCTGGGCAAGTTCCTAACCTCTGTTCCTCATCTATAAAATGGAGAGGATGTGGCATTTTGGTGAAAGAATGAATATGAGATTCTTTGCATGGAGTCTGCACACATGTAGAAAGTGTTCAGTAAGTGTGAGCCAGTGTCAGAGAACATTTCTTGAGTGAAAAAGTGAACTGAGTGAGCAATGCCTCGAGTCACAGCGGTGACACGTGGCGCGTGTGTATGTGAGGTGGCCAAGGGAGGTGAAGTCTTCCTGAAGGCATGGCTTTGCGTGTGCCACTTCTCACCAGAGCCACTGGCTCCGGGACCGGTGTTTTTGTCTCTTGGCAATATTGGGGAAAGTGAAGTGAGTGGTCTTATTTAACCTGTGTTTGATTTATGCTGTAGCTGCTGGACTCAGTTAAGGAGAGAGAGGACTCGGCCTCTCACCAGTGATTCTCTGCAGTTTCTATTTCTCTCTTTAAGGGCCTGGGATGCTAAGCAAGTACTGCATATCCATGCCAATCAGACACCAGAGAAATGATCAGATATGGCAGTTCCTCACCAATGTGACCCTTGATAGAATACGAAAAAACTCCCAGTGTAGGCAGAAGGGAATCCCCCCCTCCCCACTAAGTCTACAGCGAAGATTTAGGTTTGTTCTGTGTGTGTGCATGCAAAAAAAAAAAAAAAAAACTCCACATGTGAATCGACAGACCATCTGGTTGGAATCACTTTTGTGCTGGACTCTAATTACAAGCTATTTATTATGAATTTTGGGATCCTGTTATGGATTTTGACTGACTCAGGTTTCTAATTTAGCAAAGAATTCCTATACTTAAGAAAGTGTGTGCCTTCCCGTTCATCAGATCCCAAGTCATGGCTTCACACCACTCTGCCGCCCTGAGAGCTTTGAACTCCCTGTGTCTGAGGGTTCCCCTCAGAGAAGAGATGCACTTGGGGGTGGCCGTTCCCTAAGGCTGCAGCCAGGTTTGCTGAATGCATAAAGCCAAAAATTCTGGTAACAGAAGCTCTGCTTGTGAGCAAGTTCACTGCACAATTGTGCTGGGTGGGGGAGTCAGTCAGTATCAGAATATGACTTGCAGGAGTTACCCTTGCAAAGCACGGTCATTCTTAGTAATGCCAGGCAGCGTGTGTACCTGATGGTTGTTCCTAATGACTTTGGTGAGTGTAGCAGGGAATTAGTAATTTTTTAAAACATAACTTTTTACTTTGAATTGTGAACATAGCAATAATTTACCTTTGTAGTGTAAGAAAAGTTATAAAAATCAACCTAAGGGCCATGACTTACAGTCATCCTTGACCACCATCATTGTGAGGAAGAGCCGGTGAAGGAACGGGCTTTGGAGGGCTTGGAACAGAATGCCTGGGTTCAGACTGTAGGTCTGTCATTCACAGAGGGACTGCAGACAGCTCCTTAGCCCATGTCAGCCTCCTTGGACAAGAATACTCTCCTTGTATCAGTGGTCCTCAACCCTGGTTGCACTTCGGAATTACCTGGGAGCTTGGAGAAACAGCCATGCCTCGTCCTTAGCCTGATGAGATCTGAGCTTCAGAGGGCGGGAGGAAGAGGCAGTCTTTGTTAAGAGCTCCACGGGGGTCCCAATTTGCAGCTAAGTTTGAGGATCAGTGTGTCACGGAATTTTAAGGAGCAAATGAGGTTATGCCCACGAGGGCACTTAACCACATAACAGATACCGAAAAGGAGAAAAGCAAAGGGAGCCTGGTTGCTAAGATCAATCACACCCCCCACCCTACACTGGCAACCAGGAAATGAGAGAACAAGACATCAGCCACCACGGCTCTGCCAGAGTGGAGAGCTGGCACCACTGAACGCAGACGGATGTGCTTTCTCGAGGTGGCTGCACAGGTCCTGGGACAGCCCAGGAATCTTTACCGCACTCGCCTCTGGGTTCCTTTCCTGGAACGAGCATCATTTTCCTGTATGTCAGCAGGTGGAAAAGCTTGAGCTGCACTGGTCATGGTGGCTCGTGGCTCCGTGCCTCAGTTGGCCTTGCAAAGCCACGAAGGCAGGGAAACAACAAGACTGATGGGGAAATAGAACTGTGGGGAAGGGTGGCCCAACCCTCCCAGGCCCCATGTAGGTCACTTTGGGGGTTTGTGATGGGCGAGTTGGAGGGAGAGGGGTTCTGGGACTCTCAGAGGTTGTGATCCCTCGAAAGGAGAGGGGATGACAATCTGGACTCACTTTAGAGTTAGACTCTGGGGCATCTTGGGGGCTCTGGAACTCCTGGGGAAGTTTGGGGCAGCACAGAAGGAGACACGTTTTATCTTAGGACTGCCTTGGGGCTGGACTTTGGTGCATGGGCTTGGTTTGGGCTCCCAGCTCTCAAAACACACAGCACACACCCATCTCCTTGGTTTTGGACCAGAAATAGTGAGACCTTCTTTAGTCTCATGCTGCTGACATGTACTGGGCGCACTCGTGAATCTTCTCAAGGTCATTGTCAGGCCGGGTTAGGATTTCTCCTCCTGCAGCTATTCTAGGAGGGATCTAGGTTCCCTTGGAGGTGAGCAAAGCTGGTCAGTTGCTCCTCTCCAACCTGCCCTCCGCCTTGCGTGAGGGTGGGGCGTGGGTGGGTGCGTCTTTGTGACTTCAGCTTGATCCCATCTCTACCAGTGGAGAGCTCGGTGATCTCAGAAAGTCAGCCACCTTCTCTGAGCAGCAGCTTTCTTGTTTGTAGCACAGGGATAATGATAATATTGATCTCACAGGATTTTCATAAGCATGAAAGCCACAGTACTAAGGATATAGTAGGCACTTAAAGCTCAAATCTTGCTGAAGTTTTGTGACATAGTATTTTTGGTTAATGTGCATACAGTTCGTACAGGAGCAGGCATCTGCGTCCTGTTTGGATCTTCTGTAGGACACTCTAACAGTTAACCTTTCAGGATAAAACCCAACATGCAAATGCTCAGCATCCTTTCATTAGCATATGCGCTAATGTAATGCAGCTGTCCCACGGCTATGAAACACTGACGACTGTGTCTCTGCTTGGCGTGTGGAATATTATTTTTTCTCTTACTGAACCGGTTCAATACTCAACCTTGTCATTATTTGAGTTGGAACTTTAGATGGCTGCATTTTAATGCACTCTACTATTAAGGATTGTTGGATGACCATGTGAAAATATTTTTGTTCTCACGGTGCAGTCCTAGCCCAGGTAGCCCAATGGGCAAAATATGATTTACACAAATATTATTGTTTCTGTAGTGTGTACTAGAAAGAAACCTTAGAGCACAGTGGCAGACGGCTTCTCCCTTGGCATTCGGTTATGTCGGTGACAGTGGCTTTTGAAGGAGAGACTTTTCATCCCCTTTCATCTGCCTCTAGTCTCCTAAAGTCCTGTGTTCCTGGGTGGATATTGTGGTTCCACAGAGAGCAAAATCCTGCTTGCTGTCCCAGAGTTTTCTTGCCAGGATGAAGGCAAGATAGGAAGAGGGGAGCTTGGAAAACCTCAGCCGTGGGTTAGGATGCCGGGATTCCGTCTGAAGCTTACTTCAATGTCTCTTGTCTCTTTTTGCCTAGAACAAGGAAGTGACGTGCAAGAGAGAGAAATGCCCGGTGCTGTCGAGAGACTGTGCCCTGGCCATCAAGCAGCGGGGGGCCTGCTGTGAGCGCTGCAAAGGTGACGTGCGGCTTGGCCTCCTTCCCTCCTGCCTGGAGGCATTTTTATTTCTCGTTCTCTCACCTGTCTCCTCACTCAGCTCTTGTCTGGGTGCATGTGGGTGTTGGGAGGGAAGCTGGTGTGTGTGCGTGTGTGTGCATGCGTGTGCATGCGTGTGCATGTGTGTGCATGCGTGTGTGGGCATACGCGCGTGCGTGTGCATGTGTGTACGTGCGTGTGCATGCATGTGTGCATGCGTGCGTGTGTGCATGTGTGCGTGTGTGCGCGCATGTCTCTGTGTGTGCATGTCTCTCTGCGCATGTGTGTGTGCTTGTGTGTGCACACGTGTGCATGTGTGTGTGTGTTGGGGGCTGGTAGGAAGGTGACTCTCATCCCTCTGGTGGAGGGATGAAAGTGTGGGGAGCATCTGCATATTTAGTTTCTTTTCTTTAAAAAAATTTTTTGACTTGGTGGCTGTGGGTACAGGGATATGAACCCTCGATCTTCGTGTTACCAGCACCACACTCTCCCAAGTGAGCTAACTGATCAGCCCCTTGGTTTATTTTCCAACGCAAATTGTTAAAATGCCATCGAGAAGATGTGAATACAGTGTCTACACATATGTGCGCACACACACATACACACGCACACAAGCACACACACTCAGTTTTCCCAGGCTCCACCCTTGCCGTTCCCACTTCTGCCAGAGGAGTCTTTAAGCTCGAATTTTGTCATTTGAGTCCCTATTAAGTTTTTTCTTTTCTTCCATATTAAAGTTCCTCCACCTTTCTTTGAAGCGTCTCTGAAATCTCCCTACTCCACCCTTGCTCCACATTGCTCTGCAGCACACTTGCTCTGTCTGGAACATGCTGTCCCCAGCCTCACCTCCCTGGTAGCCCCAGCCAGCCTTTCCTCCCATCCTGTCTGGGTGCTGCCTGTGCACAAGGTTCCCCAGCGCTCATTTGCTACTTTTCCCTAAAACTTCTATGGCATACAGAAGTTCACATGGGGCGTCAATTAGTCCGTTTTCTGTCACTTATAAGAGAATACCTGAAACTGGGTAATGTATTAAAAATAACTTTTATTTCTTACCGTTTTGGAGGCTGGGAAGTCCAAGGTTGAGAGGTGCATCTGGTGAGGGTCTTCCTCCTGCTGGGGCGTTCTCCACAGAGTGTGCAGGAGGTCCAGGGCTTGGCATGATAAGGGGCAAAAGCACGTTCATGTGCCCTCCTTATGAGGCCCCTAGTGCCACTCCCATGATCACCCATTGGTCCATTAACCCCTTAATCCATTCGTGAGGGCACAGTCCTCACAATCCAATCACCTCTTAAAGTCTCACCTTCCAAATGTCATATTGGGCATTAAGCTCTAACCTGAGCTTGGGGGGACATTCTAACCACGGCATGTGGATACTTCAGTGATGTACTTTTCCTCTTCATTATTTCATTTCGGTTACATAGACCACCAGCTACTTGAGGGCAGGAGACAGACCTCATGCTGGTGTCACATAGTGTAGGTATAAACAGTGCTTCACAGTGTGGGGTACCCAGGAGGGAGGTGATGTGAGCACATGATGCAGGTGTGGGTCAGAATTCAAAGGTACTGGGTGACAGAGTGGTCCTCAAAATTTCACATCCTCTTGGAACCTCAGAATGTTACCTTACTTGGGATACATCTCCAAGTCATAGGATCTGTGAAATACAATCCCAAGAAATAGGATCTTTGCAGGTATAATTATTTAAGATGGGGCCATGCTGGATTAGGGAGGCCTCTAAACCAATGTGACTGGTGCCTTGCAAGGAAGAGAAGATAGAGAGAGACAAAAAACACACAGAGAGAACAGGCCATGTAGCAAGAGAGGCAGAGGTGGGGTCGGGCCGCCATGGCCAAGGACGCCCGAGGCAAGGAGGGATTCTACCCTCCAGCTTCCAGAGGGAGCACGGCCCTGCCCACACCTTGGTTCTGGACTTCTGGTCTCGAGAACCTTGAGAGAATACATTTCTGCTGTCTTAAGCTACCACACTGTGGCAGTGTGCTGTGGCAGACACAGAAAATGAATTTGCCACCATTACCATGGGAGCAGCTGGAGACATGGAACTTCTCTCTAGCTCAGTTTCCGCCCCTCTAAAATGACGCTAGTCATTGTGTTGGGGGAATTAAATAGGAAGATACATTCAAAGTCCTCAGCACAGTGCCTGCATGCACACTTTTCTCAACCAATAGACATATAATTGCTGCTCTTTGCATATGTGACAGCCTTCAGTTTGTTTCTCCACGGTCCGCAGTGTGGAAGGGGACGTTGTGCTTCTGTAGTGTATAAACTTCCTTCTTGTCCTGCTGTTTCCCTCCAATTGCCCTCATCTTCCCAGGGAAAGAGATTCCTAAGACAAATGCATTTCCTGAGCGCTGTTTCTGAGCGTAGGAAGATAAGCCTCTTTACCTTAACTGGACCCATGAACAGACCAGTGGGTTCTGCGTCTTGAGTTCTCTCTCTCCTAGAAATCTCTAGGCATTTGGGGAAGTCAAGAAGCCCAGCCTGCCCGAGCTGGGCCTTCCTGAGACAGACTCCTGAATGGATCTGACTTTTCAGGGGTTCTGGGGCTGGATGTTAAAGATGCACCTTCATTTTCTCTCTTTCTATCCCCAAATACAGTGCTCGTCTTGTGGGTTTTAAGGGACACATTTGTATGCGCTCTTAGTACCGAAGACACAAAGTATTTTGGTCCATTTATGTTTTTCTAATTAGAATAGTAACTTATACTCATAAGGAGAAGCTTTGGAAAATAGTCTAAAGTGGGGAAAAGCAGAAATTACTCGTTATCTCACCATCCAGAAGTAACAATTGTTAATATTTGTCATATTTCTTTCTGTATTTTTTCATGATTTACATAGTTGATATCTTACCACTTATTTTGTACCCTATTTTTCCCCCTCACTTAACATTAGGGCATAACATCTCAACTTATTTGGACATATTGTCCTTAATAGGTACATAAGTTTTGGTTGCAGGAAGGTAACATTGGCTTAGATATTTCTGACCAAATTTTTGGGTTAAATGGATGTATTCTGGGTTTTAGCCCTGGGAAAGGACAGAGACAAGAAACTGGAACCAAAGCGCTTTGCACAGTGAAGGATTAACGATTATAGAGTCTCCAGAGGAGCATTAGCTGGGTACAGAGCGAATTTTCATGTTAGCGCAGAGACCGCTCCAGAGTCAGCCTCCCAGGAAATCTGGGCAGACCTCTCCTTAACCTTTGGTGTCCTCTGCTCACAACAACAAATCATTAGTGCGTAGCAGAAGTTCTGAGGCAGCAGCTGCGTTTCTGGTAAGTTCTCTAACAAGCACCTACATGCTGATACTGGAGTTTTGACTTTTCTTACTCAATGAGAGTGATTCAGGAATCATATGAATGCAGGAGTTTGCTGATAATTATTTTAGAACCAAGTGATGCTAGGTGAGATTGTCTCAGGGTCAAAAAATTTAATCAGACTAGGCAATTATATATATGATATATAACATATGATATATAAATATGCAATTAATTTTTCTTAGCAAATAAATGGAACCTCTTATTTTTCAGAGCAACTCATTGTAACAGATAACATATTGTAACAGGAGAGCTGTGGACTGAGTTCTCCTGTGTTCTGACAGGCAGCTGCATTCCGAGGCTCTGCCTTACGCAGTTTTTAGAGCGGTTCACCGAACAGCGTGCCCAGGCATCTTGCACGGCATGTCCCTAACCTGGTGAAATGGGTGCAGGGCATGGATCTTGTCAGGGTTCCCAGTGGAGTCAGCCCTTCTGGAAGAATCTTTCTACCATCAGGAAGCGTATGGGAAGGTGAAACCTAGTACGAGGGTACTTCAAAATTTTGTGGAAAAGCAGAATTAAAAGATAACTGCTACTCTTTGAATGAACTTTTTGAAGCCCCCTCCTCTTGCTAAATGGACGCAGCCTTGGTGACAACTTTGAGACACCCTTGAGTGTTGTGTCTTTTCTGTCTTTCTTTTTACCTAAGGGACTCAGGAGTGTTGCTCAAAATGTAATGGACCCAGAATCAGCTGTTAAAGTGCATCTTCCTGGGCCTTGCCCAGTAGAAATAACAGCAGCCAAAATTATCATCCCCTTCATCCAAACAGCAGCAGGTAGCACTCCCGGTAGTGCTTACTCAGAGCCAACCCTCACAACGTAGTGTGGGAGGCACTGTCAAAGCCCCATTTTACAGATGCAAAAACAGAGGCACTGAGAGATTTAGTGATTGTCCAAAGTCACAGAGCTGGACAGCGACAGAGGTGAGGGACGGGCCTAGGTGGTCTCCCCATTAGGCCTGCAGGCGCGATGTACCGGAACCTCCGGGCCCGGGCCCCTGGTTGTACATTTTGCAGTCCCCACGGAGCCCCTCATGTGGGCTGGGGTGTGGGGACCACAGCTACCAGACAAAGGAAGGGAGGGAGGAAATGGGAACCACAACTTCGAGAGGCTGATGGTCAGTATCTGCCCTGGGGAACCTGCTTTTGGGGTGAGAAATCTCTGCCCTTTGCACCTCCCCCGTCCTTTGTCGGGACTTCCTTTTCTTTTTACCCTCAGACTTCGCTCTCTTCTTCCTTCCCTTCCTTAGAATAGTTATGTTAAATTTTAAATTTAATTAGATAAATACTATATCAGTACATCATCGTACTAAAAATTTTAAACACGAAAGGGAAAAACAATTCCTGAGCCTGCAAAACCCACACTGCTCAAAAATAACAACTGTTATCCATGTGTTGTGTCTTGCCCAGACCTCTTTTAGTTTATTACGTGTGTGTAATTTTGTGTTTGTGTTTTTATTTTTACGTAAACGGAATGAAACAGTATATATTCTTTTGCAGTTTGCCTTTTAAAAAATATCTCAACCATAATAATATGACTTAGGAATTTTCTCAGGCCAGTTCATGCTTTTTTAACTGTGTATGGATTGAATCGCATGAATGTACAGTAATTTATTTAACGTCTCTTTATCGATAGATATTTAGATTTTCACTTTTTGCCAAGCTGCGGGGAACCAATTTGCTGTGCCCAGCATGCCCGTGTGTCTGTTTGTCAAAGACATTAACAAATGGCTCCAAAAAAGGCAAAGCTATTCTGCTTTCCCATTCCCTTGAGAGTTTTGAAACCCTTTCCCCTGAAACATGACAGGAGGGAGAGCTGGTATTACAGATGGCAAAATTCAGACACATCAGCTGTCTTTGCCTTAAAACTTGCCACTACGTGGCCGATGTCCTCTGCATTTGTCCAGCCGATGACCTCGTTTTAGACGGCCACGCTCACGTTCCTGTTCCACTTCTCTGCTGTCCTGGGCTTCTCCCGTATTATGAGAGAGATTTCCCTCCCCCTTTCTGGTGCGGCGAGTGTCACGCTTCCTGTGGGAGCCTCGCTGAGGGCCCTCAGTTGCTCTCGTGTTTTCCAGTGACTTGTAGAAAGCCCTGGCGGTTGTTAACAAGGTAAGGCTTGAATAATACTGTTTTTACAGAATTTGCCCCAATACTGCAATTGTAGAATAAACTAAATTTAGAATACAGGCTAGATGAAGGAAGGGGGGACGTGTTTTACCTGCTTCTTACTCCTAAGAATGATTTTTCAAAGAGGAACACCATTACTATCATCTTCATCACCCTCATCGTACAACATGCTGTGCATCTGACACCTTTGGAAGAACTCCGAGGTCACTGCTCTTTGTTTGTTTTGATACTTGCCATATGGGGAAAGTACGGGGAGAAGGTGTATTAGCACCTCATTCTTGCTTAGCCAGTCTCTTAAGAAATTTGGGCCATTAATTCATCTTTTTGAAAAAACAAACCTTTGTTTCATCAGTCTTTAGTGTTTTTTTTTAAATCTCTAATTCATTTCTTTCTGTTCGGATCTTTGTTATTTCTCTCCTTCTATTGATTTTGAGTTTGCTTGTTCTTGTTTTTCCAGCTCCTTGAGGCATAATATTAAGTTGTTTATGTGGAGTCTTTCGCCTTTTTCGATGTAGGTATTAATGCTATAAACTTCCCTCTTAGAACTGCTTTTGCTGTATCCCATTGGTTCTGGTATGTTATGCATTTAAAATTCCCCATATTATTCTATGTTTATGTGTCTATTTATAGTTTATTCTATGTGTGCTTCATCTACTTGGGCCACTTCTGCAACTAATGTGAGTACTTTATTTATAATTACCCTCCAGATTTATTGAATTAAAACAAATGTGTAATAAGTTTTTGTTTATTTGTTGATTTGGGAGAGGGTAGAAGGGTCAGATAAAAAAGTCACAGAATTCTACTTGTGTTCCTCTGAAAAGAAAGATGTTGGCGTTGAAGAGGAGGTGGTAGAGTCGATCTGCTTGAGGACAGAAATGTGAAAACTCATATTTCCAAAAGCGTTCTTAGGTTGTGTGTGCACGTGTGTGCACGTGTGTTTTCATTTGCCTTAGCCATCAGATCACTCACATGTTCCATTCATTTATTAATTTAACAAGTGTTCACTGATCCGCATGCCAGATATTTCTGGGATGGTACTGATTACCAAACTGTTCTTAACTTTTTAAAAGCCAGAATATTCATTAAAACAAAAATGTAAGTAAATTATAACTAATTCTTCTCAAGCAAGTATTTCAGTGTATGTTTGAGATTATTTTTATGCTAATAGTGGTTATAAATTTTTATCCGGATAGCCTAACAACTGGGCAAAAAGTTAATCTAATTTGAAAAAACTCAGTATTGTTTGATGAAAACAGATGAGATCATTGGGAGTCAAACAGGCAGTTTGGCAGCTTTTCTGTATTTACTTGGACTGAAAATCGCGCTTTAATTTGGGGTTCTTTCATGAACAGTAATGCATTTGTTATCTAAATATATGTGTTTGTTATTAGTGGATCCTAAATGAATAAGGTGTGTTTCAAACATTTATAGGTCAAATTCCAACTTCTTTCTTCACATAGAGCATGAAATATTAATTATCCACAATACTCTGATGAAAGATCGAAGAATATAGACAGGCTTTCGTTTGTCAAGTGGGGCTTGTTTTCCACAGTCCTCTCTTGTCTTTGACTTCTCTGCTCTTTGTCTTGTTTTTCTATGGGTTGTGATCCCATGGGTTGCATTTTTTAATAGTTTAACTTTTATATTTGATTTAATATATGTTCTGCCGAAGTGAGCACTTTATGTTTGATTTTTTAAAAAATCCTATGATGTCTCATAAAATGAAAAGAAAGAGACAAAATGTAAATATTTGCTCATTGATTTCCAAAATCAGGCCGATAAGAATTAGCGCGCAAAACATGCATGGGGAAATTTAAGGGAATTGGGCTTATTTATATAGACCGACTACTGACCAAAGTAAAAGGGGACTATGAATAATGGCAGTAGATTAAGCATTATTAATTACAGGTTGGCTTCCATACAGTACAAGACCACGAGTAAGGGACATTTCTTGGTGCTGTTTCAAGAATGACCTGGAAGATGCTCATACCTCTCAGAATATTGTCATGTGGCTGTTTTGGAGGGAGCCAGCCACTTACAATATTTAGTAATAAACATAAAAAAAATCTTATATAAAAATAGTCACACTCTTTGCTGTGTTGACAGAGTAAATTGTCCTATTATTTAAATGTTTTGAGATGGAAGGACCAAGTTAGCATGTGTCGATCTGGTGGTTTGCTTTTAACCAAACTTCTTTGGGTAGTTGTAACTGTGCATTGTCTGTTGCTCAAACAAAACAGTGGTTCTTTCCTCCACCTGTCTTCCTTTCTTTTAGACATAACCGAATTCCTTGGTAGTCATCGTATATGACCAGACTGGAAGTGGTTTGTGGCTTTTTTTTTTAGCATCCCATGTAAGGAATGACCTGCTTTTCGGTTGAAGGTCTGTCACTCGTTCATACTATGCTCTGAATTCTAGAGAATATTTTGGGAAGAAAAGATAAACCCCTGTCTTAGATTTTCATAAATATGCTGTGTTCAGCCCTGAGGTGGTGGTGATTATCATTCTGACTTGGCAGGTGGGGAAACTTACGCACTTCGACAGATCTCACAGTTGCTGAGAGGCAGAGGGGGGACTCCCACCCCCAATGTTCCACTCTCCCTCCTTGGTCTCCCCCTGCCTGTGAGATAAGGGAGGAGAGACCTGAGACTTAGGAGGGCTCTGCAGACAAAGGAGGGACAAATCCTGCATGAGTTTCATCTGGGCAGCCCTTGGCCTCGGCTCACCCTTCTTCCTCTGTGGCCTTTTACAGCCTGTGTGGACCAACAATTTCCAAGGAAGTATGTGGGCAGAAAAGCTTTGGGGAGGTGACTGAAAACAGCATGAGCCTTAGGAGGCAATGGCTTTTCTTACTAATTGGCATTTTTGGGGAACTCCTAACTTAATTTTTTTTGTTCTTCAATCGCTGCAACTGTTTCTTACTGCAGCAGTGCTCCAGTGAGACAATTTAGAGGAGCTTTACGCTTTTGTGAGTATGCATGTGCCTGGGTTCATGAAATGTTTTTAATAGGTAATGCACTCACACAGTTCAAAATACACAAAAACATCTGTAGGAGAAGTAAGGTTCCCTCCCATGCCTGACTCCAGCTACTGTGTGTGCTTTCCTGGAGATGACCTTTGTACCAAATTCTTGGGGAGCCTTCCAGAGCCAGTCTCTGCATACTGTGTGTATGTGTGCGTGTGCACGCGTGTTCCATTTCCAACCAAATGGAAGTCTCCAGCAGCTTAACTCCTGGCTGTTTTAATGCCGAAACTCTATTATCACTTAAACACCTTGGGAAATTACATTGCATCCCCACCGCTCAGCTACACCATGCCAGTGCCACCGTTACTTCTGCTGTGATTTTGAGCTTAAGAGAATCTGATGTGTTTCTTGATGGAAGTTGTTAGATTCTGGAATGCCTGCATATATATTTCAACCTATACAGTATTAATTTTATCTACCAAGCCTCAGAAATTTGAGTGGGGGTTGTTAATATGTTTTTAAAGACAAAAACAAAACAAAACAAAAAACGAGGGATTTCTTTTTTTCCTCTTTTTCTCTAACTGAAAAAAGATGTATAAAAAGTTATAATTCATAGATTGGTTACTCATAATATAAACAAGGTTATTTTGGCATTTAAATAAAAATCACCCTATTTGTTTAAAAGGACCTTGTTAGCATTAAAATCATACTTTACAAAAATTTGTTTTTGTTGTTAAAACTAGTAAGAAAACTTAGAAAAGAGATCAGCTTTCCCTGCCAAATTTGTTTCAAACCATTTATTCAGGGGCTTTGTTTGTTAGGATTTTGTAGGATTTTGGAAGACAGATTAAATGGCCAGTTTGTGGTTGCCTTTAAGTGAGAAGATTAGATTTCCAAGGCTTGCCACAGACTTGGGAGCGTCAGTTTCATTTTTTTTGAAGTGGGCCAGGTCGGCACGTGCCTGGCAGTGGAGGAGGCGGGTGGTGGCTCTGTCTCCCTGTCCTGTCACATGCGTGGTGCCTGGCAATCACATCAGAACACGGGTCTTCTCTCCAGCAGCTACCAGCCTAACAGAGCTGCCTTCTGCTGCTGATGCCCAGTGTACTGATTTTCTATTGATGCACAGCAAGTTATGACACTTAGCAGGATAAAATAATGCTCCTGTATCAACTCACAGTTTCCACGGGGTAGGATTCTAGGCATGGCCCAGCTGGGTCTGGCAAGGCTGTGATGAAGATGTCAGCCAGGGCTGGGGTCTCATTGGAGGCTTACGGTCATCTAAGCCCACGTGGGTGTCAACAGAATTCAGTCCCTTGCAGCTGTAGAATGGCTTCCTTCTTTAAGGCCAGCAGGAGGGGGGCCTCTCTGACCTGTGGGCCCTTTTAAAGGGCTTGCCTATTAGGTCAGGCCCACACAGGCTAATCTCCCTTTCGATAACTCAAAGCCAAACTGATTAGAGACCTTAATTACACCTGCGCAGTCTCTTCACTTTTGCTAGGTAAAATAATCTAACTGCAGGAGTGAATTTATAGGTCCTGCCCGCACTTAAGGGAGGGATTACACAAGGTGGATATGTCAGCGGGTGGAAATCTTGGGGGCTGTCTTAGAATTCTACCAACCATACCCGGAGCAGCTCCGGGACTCACAGCCTTAGAAGCGTCCATGGAGAATGGAGCTTGGAGGTGGCTTACAGGTCACTGCACGCGTAAGTGCTAGCGAATGTGCTGTGGGCATTGCTCCTGCTCCTCTGGTTGGTGCCATCAGGCCCTGCGAGGTCTGGCTCTTGCTCACTGTTGTCGCCCTGACTTATTCTACCCTCCTCCTGTAGGAGACTTTCTTCTGTGCGTGTGGTACTTGGTGCTGGCTTCCTGCCCTGGTGGAGTGCTTTTCCACCCTGTGTCATCTGGTTGACTTTGACCCTTTCTTCAGATCTTCAGGCATTGCTTCCGGCCTCCAAGGCTACTTGCCACAGAATTAAGTGTCTTCTTAACAGTAGCCACAATTGTGATTGAGCACTTCAGTTTTCTGGAGCTCCCGCTACGTGGGAAGTTCTGCGGGTGCAGGAATGGTAGTATTCCCAGTCTGGCCCTCTCTGCCTGGCACACCGTGGGTGCTACCGAATGCATGTTGGAAGGAAGGGAGTAGGAGAAAGACAGGAAAGCCAGAACCAAATTCCAGCCTTCCCAGTTCCATACGTGTCTTATGCTGTCAGCAGCATATTTAGTGGGAGTGATAGGGAGAGAGTGAGAATGGATAAGTAGGAATTAAAAATGACTGAGTGTCTACCAACCGGTCCCAAGCCCTTGATACTTTATTGTTTCTTCATTCAATCCTATAAAGGTTAAAAAAAAAAATCGTTAAAACCACCATAGCTTAATATGGCAGGGGCTGTAGTATATTTCAATACTGATAGACCGAGCGATAACTTAAATGTATTTTTTTAGTAGATCTTTCATTGTTTTGTGCAAAATTACCAAATAATATGCAATTATGACTTCAGATTTCCTAGGTACCATAATTTTGGTATGGTTATCTGCTTTTTTTCTATAACATCCTATAAAATTTACCTCTAATTTGGCTTTGGGTTTTCTGCAGCTGCTCTTAAAACTCTGCTGTGACTGCTTATAATGTACCTGCCATGAAGAGTGAGCTGCTCGGCACTTGAAGATGATTTCCCCCCTCCTGCTTATATTTCACTGCGGGATTGAAATCACAACGACATTTATCATCTCAAAATGTCTTGACATCCGAACTTTCTTTTCTCCTCTGAGGCTGCTAATGGCCTTGTTTTGTGGAGGCTGTTAAACTGAGACAAGGAAAGCTGGGCATTGCGGGTGGGAGTTGGGGTGCACCGTCAGAAACCACAGGGAATGAATGATTTGACGCAGAAGCCCCCACAGTCTGTCTAGGTTCTTCTCTTTATTTGCTGCTTAACTTCGTTAACTCTGAAATTGATAGCACACCTGTACATGTGACATGCATCCACTTACGAAGATGGGTGAGTGCACGGACATCTATTTCTTATTTTTAAAATGATCACCGTGCTGCAATGGTGAACATTCTTACTGGGCTGTGCTCAGAGAATACTCTCTTGAAGTCTCTTCAGAAGTTAGCTCAATTTTTTTTTCTTTTTTTTGAAGATCAAATGTTCTAGATTCACTTCTGGAGAGGAACCTTATCTTAGAGCTACTATGCAGTTGCTTTCAAAATCTGTCTGCTAGAGAGGCTGACATGTAACAGGACTGACATGATAATGAAGGTGAACAAAGCACGTGGGTATGTTCGTGACCTTGAGTGCCTCGTGCACTCGGGGTGAGCTTATTTACACGAGAGCCAGCTAACTATGTTTTCAGTAGCTTGGTGATTAGAGGGCTGAAGTTGTCTACCTGCCTGCCTCGACTGGCTGATGTTGAACACATGAGGCAGACCTCTGACTGCCTAAGAAGGTCCAGGCATTCTCTGACCCTGCACTTTGGGTTTTTGCTATATTGGGTTCTGGGGGCCATGGCAGAGCCTCCTTGATGAGACTGCGAGTGCAGGAGCAAGAGCAACAGCTCTAGACCTCTAGAGGTGAGGCCATGCTGATGTGCTCAGTGCAAAAGCCAGAGTAATATTCTCAGGTGTTTAGACAAGGAACTTCTGTACCTTGCAGCCTGTGGGATTAAAGAGTAGTCCTAAAGATTCTCAGTTATTTGAGAATACCTCACTTCCTCCTGAAACTTGGCTTCCTTTTCTGTAAAATGCTGGGGCTGGACTAGAGGAGAGGTCCTGAACCTGCTTGTGCCTCAGGATTGCCAGGGCTGCTTGTGGAACATTCAGATGCCTGAGCCCCACTCCAGACCAAGTGAATCATAATCTCCAATTCGTGGAGTCCAGGCATCTGTATTCTTTTTGTCATTGTGGCAACGTACACATGACATAAACTTTGCAATTTTAACCATTTTTAAGTATACAGCTTCAGTGGCATTAGGGCATTTACATTGTTGTGCAGCCAACACCACTATTTCCAGAACTTTATCATCATCCCAAACTGAGGCTCTGTATCCATGAAACCGTAACTCGCCACTCTCTCCTCCCCCAGCTCCTGGTGACCTCCCTTCTGTCTGTCTCTGTGAATTTGCCTGCTCTAGGAACCTCATGTAAGTAGAGTCATGCAATATTTGCCCTTTTGTGCACGGCTTATCTCACTTACCATAATGTCTTCAAGGTCTATCCATGTCGTAGCGTGTATCTTAATCTCACTCCTTAAAAGACTGAGTAATAGCCCATTGTAGACATATACCATATTTTGTTTATTCATTCATCCATTAATGGGCATTTGGGTTTCCCTGGGCATCTGTATTCTTAATTAGCTGCCTAGGTAGTTCTGATTTCAGCAGGCTTGGGAGCATCGAGTGAAAGTTCTCCTGGTTAAATTACGTGTTTGCGTTTACCAGGTCTAGGAGAAGAAGGGACAGATATAATGCCATAAACTGGAAAGGTGTGACTGTTCATATGTTAGGTAATTTTTCCTAGGTATATGGAATAAACAACGTGACCTCTGATGCCAATAAAATGCTCTTAACTCTAGCCAAACGCTCAGAGTCTCCTGTTAGGAAGGTAAAAGGTTTCACAGAGCTAATAGCATCTAATGTTAAAATAAGTAGTTCCATACCAGTGAAGTGCTTATCTTCCCAACTCTGTGTTAAGTGACATCACATTAATAGCCTGGAATTGACCGTGGTGGGCGTCTTCATACCTTGGAAATCAGAGCTCATTTCAAAGGCAGGACCTTTTCCTCTTGGAGAGCTGGCTGTGAAACACTAGCAGCACGCCACTGACTATATGCCAGGTGTTTGGGATTTTTCTTCTTTTTAACCAATGTCATTAACAAAAGAAATACAATTTAAAAAGATAATTCTTTTGACAAGCTGACGTCCAGAAGGAGGGTTCCTCGCCGACTCAGGAAGCACAGGAGATTCGTTCATAGCACAGCTGCCCCTGCGTGCCTGACTCAGCCCCAGCGTGTCGGGGTGGGGGGCGGCCCAGCAGGTGGAGCGTTCTCCTCGTTTCTTTCCCAGTGTGGTCACCACACAGCTTTCCTTACCAGATATTCGTCAATCTCTTCGACGCTCCTGCCCGAAGGTTAAGGTCTTTATCAATTTTGTCTTGTTTTTAGTGTGGGTGAGCTTTTCTCCTTAATGCCTTTATCTACGTGTTTCCAATGTGACACAGAACCCCTCTGATCTCATGGCATGAGATGAGATCAGAGGGGGCCACACACAGCCTCCCAGAAGACTGTGCAGATATGTTGGGCTGTTTAATCAGATGCCTCTTCTGCTGGCCACACAGTTCCAAAACCATCCTTTGCCGATGAGGCTCCACTCAGACTTTCCAGAAAAGAGCCCAGAAAAAGGAGGTGGCAGATAAGAAGAAAAAGATGGCTTGCAGGAATCTGCATTTTTGCAGGTCCCCTAGGGATGCCCTGAGTCCTTGAACTGCTCTTCTATAAACACTTCCCAAAAGTACACTTGGCAAACACAGGCAGGCTTCGTGCCACGGTGGGAGAGGTTCCTGAATGATGTGTAGATTAAGCCCGATTTTCGCGTATAAGTAAGTCTAAAAATGGTGTAACAAGGGGTGGGCCCAGCAGGGGTATTTTGTAAACATAGACAAGCTTATTCTAAAATTTTTATCAAAAGGCAAAGGACCTAGAATAGCTGAAACAATTTTGAAATACAAGAATAAAGTGGAAGAATCAGTCTACCAATTTCAAGGCTTTAAGGCAGAGGGGTAGACAGATAGGTCAATGGAACAGAATGAAGGACCCAGGAAGATGTTCACAACTATGCCCAACTGATCTTTAACAAAGGGGCCAGAGCAATTCAAAGGAAAAAGGTTAGCTTTTTCAACACATGGTGCTAGAGCAATTAGACATCCATAGGCAAAAAATAAACCTGGCCTAAACCTCATAAGTTATACAAAGCTTAAGTCAAAATTGATCATGGACCTAAATGTGAAATGTAAAACTACCAAACATGTAGAAAAAGCATGTACTGTGCTGACTGGTTAGCTCAGTTGGGAGAGCGTGATGCTGGTAACACCCAAGGTCAAGGGCTTGGATTCCCTTACTGGCCAGCCGTCAAAAAAATAAACAAATAAATAAATAAAAAAGGAAAAAAAAGAAAGAAAGAAAAGAAAACTCATGTAGGAGGAAATATTTGGGACCTAGGGTTGGACATAAAGTTTTCAGACTTGACACCAAAAGCACTGTTCATAAAAAGAAAAAAATTTATAAATTGGACCTCATCAATACGGCAAACGTTTGCTTTATGGAAGACTTTGTGAAGAGAATAAAAAAGTCTAATTAGAAAATGGGCAAAAGATATGAAGAGATGTTTCATCAGAGTACACACAGATGGCAATTAAATACATGAAAAGATTTTCAACATCATTAGCTAGCAGGAAAACGCAAATCGAAACCACAATGAAATATCACTACACACCTGTCAAAATGGCTGAAGAGGTATATGGGGTGAGAACACTAAATACTGGTGAAGGTGTGAAAAATCTCTCTTACTTGACTGCTGGTGAGCATGTGGAATGGCTCAGCACTCTGGAAATCAGTATGGCAATTGCTTACAGAACTAAACATACACATGCCACGTGACTCAGTAATTGCACTCTTGAGCATTTATCCCACTAAAACAAAAACCTGCGTTTGCACAAAATCCTGTACACAATGTTCATAACAGCTTTATTTGTAAGAGGCAGAAAACTGGAGACGACTCCAGATGTCCTTCAGTGGGTGAACAGTTAAACACACTGTGGGCCGTTCAGACCAGGGAATACTACTGAGCCATAAAAAGGAGCACAAGGGCCGGCCCGGTGGCGCACTCTGAAGAGTGCAGCACTTGAACCCGCCACGGGTTCGGATCCTATATAGGGATGGCCGGTGCGCTCACTGGTTGGTTGAGCACGGTGCGGGCAACACCAAGCCAAGGCTTGTGATCCCCTTACCGGTCACAAAAAGGACAAAAAAATAAAAAAAGAACACAAGCTATTGATCCATGTGCCAACTTGCATGGAACTCAAAAGAACTATTCAGAGATAAAAGAGTTAATCTCAGAAGGCTACATACTAGAATATTCTTTTTATATAACATTCTTGTATAACAAAATTATAGACATGGAGAGCAGATTAGTGGTTGCCAGGGGTTAGGGATAGAAGGAAGCTGCAGAGTGACAGTAGCTGTAAGTGAGTAGCCTGAGGGAGCCTTGTGGTGATAGCGCAGTTCTGTACGTTGACTGGCTACAAGAATCTACGTGTCATAAAACTGTAGAACACACACGTGCACACACACACACACACACAGGCGTGCGTGTAAAAACTGGTAAAATCTGCATATGCTCTGTGGATTGCACCAGTGTCAGTTTCCTGGTTTTGATATTACACTGTGGTTATACCAGATGTGGACATTGGAGGAGGCTGGGTGAAAGGTGCATGGAGTCTCCTTGTAGATTTGCTTGCACTTTCCTGTGACTCTGTAATTATTTCAAAATAAAAAGTAAAAGAAAAAGGGGGGTGGTGGAACATTTCCGACAATTCTTTCCCAGTGAGCCCTGAACACCCTGTTTAACCAACCATAAAGGTTACATCAGATAATATGCTTCCCGAAGTATAAAAACCACGCAGAGCCGTACATTAGTGACACAGATGGCATTTCATATGTGTGCTGTATATACCTCATTTCTTCCCTGATGTTTTTGAAATTATTCTGGGGAAACTGAGAGTTCCATTCATGAATTTCTGTCTGTAGCCACCATAATTTATCCCATGAGGTTGTTGGCTGTTTTGCTGTCTCCAAATGAATTTTATTTTTGTAGGTTGTTACCATGAACCCCAAACTGTGAAACACGTTCCTATTTTGAAAAATGTACGAATCCAGCCTGAGATGTTTGAATTGTATACTTTGAGCCCTAATTATTTGTTGCCTCCCAATGTCAACATTTCCAAGGTTTAGCATGATTGGCAGTCAAGCATAAAGGCACGTAGAACAGAGTTTAAACATAAGTCCACAAAATCAGCCCTTGCCCCTCCAGCCACAAAACCTACATTTTACCTTATAATACAGGCTTTAAGTCATCACTGGAACATCATTTTAAAGTGTCACTGAAAGGAAGCATGTTGTCTTCCCCAGGGACGTCATTTTTACTCTTGAAGCTACTGCTCTCTGAGCTCTTCTACGAGTACGTGTCGGGCACAAGCACACAGTGCTTGGATAGTGGATGGAACGTGGATTTTGGAGTAAGATGCAAAGGGTGGCCGTGTGAACTGGACAAAGTCACTTTGCTTTTCTGAAACTCGGTTTCCTCATTTTTAAAAACAGGGTAAAATGTTCTGTGTCTTACAGTATTTTTTATGAGACTATAATTAAATCTCATGTGAAAACTCCAAGTACAATGTCTCACCTATGATAATTGTTTTAATATTAACTTAAAAATTCTTTTAATTTTAAAATTATTTTAATTTAAATTATCCTAATTTTAACTTTCTCTTTTTTTCCTGCTGGAAGGTAATTGACGTATTATTTCTCAAAATATGTTTTTGGAACTCATTTTTGGAAATGGCTTTCTGTGACATTTTCCTGCCTACATGAGGAACCAGTCTCATGACTTCCCAGGACAGTCTCTCCTAGTATAATAGTGTTTTCCATCTTTCTCCCTTTTTGCTCAGTGTGAGCTCAACTTAGTGTCTTTTGCTTTGCCTGTTGAGAAGCAGTGGTTGCCGGCTTTGGCAATGGGGTCCTGAGGGGAGCACGGTTTCTGTGGCACAAGCAAGCCCGGAGGAAGACGCACTCTCACATTTAGAAGCGTTTATGGTGAGAACAGGTCAAATGCGAGAATAATGGGTGATGTGGCTCAGATAAAAGAGGTGTTGCAAACGTTTTTCTTCCTTTGTGTATTTATTGCATATTTCCTTTATTGTACTGATTATATTAAAAGTTCAAAAGCATATTGGCTAGAAGCCCAATTTATTGGTGGTTCATAGGATCTATTTTATGACCTTAATACCAATGCCAGATATTGTGTGTACATGATACTATGAAGTGATGAGACTGAAAGCCACTATTTCATCACTTACAGCCTCCAGTAGACACAAAGACTGGAAATCCATGTTCAATCACTCGGAGGTTTTGCATTCCTTTATACTGGTGAAGTGAGTTGAATTTGCAAGTGATTTACTGTATTTGATATTTCTGCATATTTGGGGCTTTATTCATAAAATCATCAAAAATTAAGTAAAAGAGCTTTCTACCATTTCTTTTTCTATTGTGGATTATTTCATTTTAATCACATATTGATTTCCTAATTGGAAAATAAAACAAAACAGCTTTGAAAAAAGTGTTGTGGTGAGGGACACACACTACTTTTTAAGAACTCAGTTTGTGGGTCTGATTCCTTCTCTTGGGATTGAGGAAATGGTTTGGCCATAAAATTCCCATTAACCAAAAATAAGCAAAATTGCCTGCAGGATTCATGTAGGTACAGCCTTGAAGAGTAATAAAAGCCTTTTTAAAATGAACTCTTAAGGACACAATTTAAGCCCTAGAATGGCTGGTCAGATTTTATGTTTATCCCTTTTAGTTATACTTCCATATGTTTCTGGAGAACAGTGTCCGAAAAGTGGCTCATTAAAAAAATTGTATTGGGCTGGGGTAATTTGGGGCTTATTGACCAAGTCCAGGGGGAAGAGGTGCCCTATTAGGTGGTCTGGAAGCAGCAAAGAGTGGCAGACTGTCTGCTCTGTTTCCCTGTGCCATGTGGCATGAGCTGACTTCAAAGACCCCCAGTTTGGATTAATTTAAGTACATATGACTGTTGGCATGCTTGTTTCCCTCTGTTTGCATGCTTATTCCCCCCCCCCCCCAAAAAGACAAGAATAAACCAGTAGTTTGGGGGACCAAAGTGGATTTCAGAAAGAAAAGGCACTCTACTTATGTGAATTGCTCCAGGAAAGCTTTGCTTTTCTGGAGGTGAAGTTGTTAAGGGCCCACATGCCCAAGAGGAGAAGACGGCAGTCGGTGAATGTCATCCTTTCTGTGTTCTGTTTCTGTGGTTTGCAGGAATAGGAGCATGTTGATGCTTGCTGTTTATTACTAGTGAAATTAAACATTCGTTAAGTACAAAGTACTGTAAGGGACCTGGAAATTCACATTATGAATGGAGAAAGAACACAGGAGGACATTCTGAGGGGGAAACGTCAAGGAAGGCTTCCCAGAGGCTCTGACTTTAGGCTGAGTCTTGAAGGAGCAATTAGCCAGTGGAGGAAAGGAGAGCCTGGGTGACCCGTGTCTTTGTGGGGGTGACGGTGATGGAAAGAGTGCATGAGATCTCGGTGTTTCAGGAAGGGACCAGCATGCACGAAATCACAGGGTGAGATCTTCTGGTCATCCCTGGGGGAACTCTAAGTGCGGCATGTCTGCAGCAGCCGGAGTGTGTGAGTTTGGAAGCAACAGACAAGAGTATGAGGATGTGAACTGAGGCCAGGCCCGGAGCTGTAGATGCTAAGAAGTTTGGATTTTATAGTAAGCGTCATTGGTTCTGAATCCCGGCTGCTCATTAGACTCCTCTTCTACTTCTCACTTCTGGAGACTCTGATCTAATTCATCTGGAAATGCAGGACTGGGGGTGGGTGCCTGGTCTGCACCTCAGCCAGGCCGAGCACCATCCGTCCTTGATAAAGTTCCAACACGCAAATGACATTATAAGACCTGGAAGAGCACACACTGGCAGCTGCGCAGGAGGATGCCTTGAAAAAGATCCTTACCACGACCAGGAGAAACAGCCAGAGAGCTCTTGTAATAGTCCAGGTGAGGAATCACCAGCAGCTCAGCGGAGGCCGGACTGCAGGGGATGGAAGCTAACTGGAAGGGAGCATGTAGAAGGCATGAGGGATTTGAGGAGGGAAGGCACGGTCAGCAGGCCTCCGAGAGGTTCTGTAAGGTAAAGACCGAGGGTCCTTTGACTGGGCACTTAGAAGACAGCTGCAGCCCGAGAGGGTGATGTTTCAGTAGGGTGGTCAGGGCAGAAGCCAGAGAGCCTGGGCTGCAGACCTTGGACATGCATTTGGAAACATGCGGGTTCATTGTGAGAGTAACCCTGGGGCCCAAGATTCTATGGATGGAATTCCGTGGATGACGGGAAAAGGCTGGAAAGGCAGTTTGGGGCCAGGCTGTGAGGGCTTTGGATACCAGAGGTTACGTTATTGCTGATGGTAAGACCTAGTTCTCTGTGCTCAGGCTAACAGAAAAGTGAGAGCGTTGGGACCAGGAGGGTGAAACGAGGCCAGAGGAAGCTCGGTAGAAGGCCAGTGCCATTTTTTATGGTCCTGATGATTTTTAACAGCTATTTTAACAACAGGGTGATGAAAATGTGTGCTATTCTCTCTCCCTTGGGACAATGTGGCCACTGAAAAAGGTTGCAACTAATAGGAAAAATGAGTTTTATTGCTTAACTGTGGACTTCATTAATTTGTGTTCTTCCTGTTTCCATTTGCCACGTGTTCTCCGAGTTGATTAGTTTACTAGGCCAGGTTTCTCTTCGAGAGCATGCACGTCTAAAAAAGTCCCCTGAAGTTCTTCCCCACCCTGAAAATATTTAGCTTAAAAAAAAAAAAAAGCCAAAACACATACAGAAGGAAAGTGTAGCTAGTTTATTCTCATTTTTGTATTATTTTAGATGTAAAGAACAACTAGCGAGCTCTGTTTGATGGTTTAAGTCGGGGTTTCTCAACCTGGGCACAGTTGACTCTGAGCTGGTTATTTTTGCTGTGCCTTATAAGGGAGTTTAGCAGCGTCCCTCGTCTCTACCACTAGACGCCTGTAACACTCCTCACCCCCCGTTGTGATGGCCAAAAACGTCCCCTGACATTGCCAAGCATCCTCTGGGCGGGGGTGGGGGTAGACGAGATCGCTCTCAGTTGAGAGCTGCTGCTTTAAATGCACTGAAGTGATTTCATCAGAAAATACTCACTTCCTTCTGCTGCAGCACTGATGGTTTTATTGAATCCTGTAGGATCTCAAAAGCAGTCATCACAAGAAGAAAACTAATGAATGTTTAGTTTATAGATTCTCTATAGAAGGTTTATTTAAAATATATAAAGAAAAAGGAAAAGCCACTTCGCTGGTTGCTATGTGTTTACCTAACCATTCTTCCACCTACCCCACTCAGTACTCTTTCATTTAGTTGCTGAATCTGCTATCATTTCATTTATAAGAACAATGTTGGCTGTTTTCCTGGGCCATTAAGCCCTGGATACAAAGGACATTATGCTGAATTAGAAAATGCCAAAATAATACTACCAGTTTAGACTTAGATGTGAAAATATGGATTTCATGCAGAACCAGGATCCTAGTGTTAGTTTGACACCTAATTCCTTCCAATTTGGAGCAAGCCACTTTAGTCTTTCTGTGTCAGTTTTCTCCTCTGTAAAATGAAGGAGATGAGCTGTAGTGTTTGTAAGTCTGCCTCTGGTTCTAAACAGTGAAGCTCAAAATGTTTTGTCATTTCCTTGGGTCGTTCCCCCCCACTCCCATGTGCAGTGATACCCAGAATGTTCTCTGCTGGTTGCCAGTGGCCCGTGGACTACAATGCTGGTCTACAATAAGATAAATACAGAAACGGAGATTAAACAACTAGAAACAATATAATACATGTAATAATAAAAAAAATTGGGCTTATGTTTTAGTCTCTCTGATTCAGTATTTCTTCTAAGCCATTTTTATTACATTTTATAAAAGTATTAGTCCTCATTGTATTGAAAAAACAAAAACAAAACAAACTGGTCTTTCACTAGAAGGAGTTTGAGAAGCACTGTCTGGATGTATGATGGTAAATTTTCTCTGTCTAACTACCCTGGCCAAAAAGAGATAGTATATTCTGGGAATACAAAAATAGAAGCAAGGTATTGTCCATTTACTCTATTAGTAGCTTAAAGTTGTTGGCAAATAGAATTTATTATAAAGAAATTCACCTTACAGAAAATAAGAGGTCATTTATTTTGGGGGTACGTGTAAGGTTTTCTTTGTACGTATATCTGAGTTTTCACATAGCTAAAGCTAGAGTCTTGCATTAAGATAGCATGTTTATCTTAAAACGTGAACCCCCAAAGTGTCTGAAAATGCTCTTTTTTAATTGCCTTATTTCTAAAAATGCAGTTAAGCAGTGAAGCATGTTACAATCTGATTTTCCAGTACTGTATTATTGTCCAATCCTTCTTTACATGTTAACATATGGTGAAGGAACAAGGCTTCTAACAGAGTTATTTGAAACAGGAAACACTATTGGGTTCCATGAACTGTGGACCACTTGTTCCAATACCTTTATTCCACACAGAGTGGAATAATCTGGAGAGCCCTGAGCTGCCCCTGGGAGACCTTTGCACGTGACCTGGCATTGCTTGGGAACGGTTGCCTGTCCTGCAGCTCCTCCCTGGCCTATTCGGGGTTCGTAGCACATTTCCTCCTCCAGAATAAAAGAGGAGAGATCTTTGCCTCCCCTATTAGCAACAAAAAATCACCCTTTCTTTTGGTTTTTTAATCCAGATGATGAAAATATATAACATATTCGGAAACTCCACTGGCAGTCTTGGCAGGCATTTCATATTTACTTGGACTTAACATGAATTGGATTTGGTTCTCTGGTTTCCCCGCCTCCATCTCTCAGAACAAGTTATTTATTATCTGAGTGAGTCTGTGTTAGTGGATCAGACATGCACATGGCACGTCTATTGTAAGCGCATTTGTTCAGTAAGATTTATGCTAGCCCAAATTGTTTTATATTGGTTTTCATTGTTGAAAATTTACTGTATTCATTCTTGGTTTGGCATAAGTATTTGTAGTGTGCTAGAGGTTCCTGTGGTTGAACACTTTATCTCTGTAACACTTCATGCAAAGGAAATTAAAAAATATATAGTGAAAGCATTTCCCTAATATGTTTCCAGTCAGCTGTGTGCTTTAGTAATTTGATTTGTAGGAACTAGAGAGCAGAGTATTACTGAGCTCCTTTCAATCGTTCATAATTCTTTGGGAATTCAGATCATGGTTCCAAGTTTATGAAAACATCTATTGAAATTTTCCTACATCCTTTATTATTCTGCTTGTACGTAGTAAGAGGGTTTTTCGCACAGCAGTAAAAGAGCTTATGGAAGGTGAGTCTCCTTTCTGTATCTTGGACAAGAAAAACTGCTGTGAATCAGGTTGATTAGCTTGCCAGAAGTCAATCGTTGAGACAGACATCCAGGGCCTTTTATTTCTGCATTACCCCATGGGTGTGCTCCTGCTTCTGCTTCTATACTTTTTGGGTTAATCGATCCAGACTATTATTGGTAAATTTCTTTGCTTGGTGGATTCCTAAGGATACAGTGACTCTCTGCACAGCCGGTGCATCTTCCCAGAAAGTACAGCCCACAGTGTGGAGGGTGTTATTTATACAAACTGACTCAAGATCTAGGCTATGATCTTCACACCACTATTGCTTTGGCTCCGTCGATAGAGACTTAAGCTAGCTGGCTTTTTCCCCCTATTGAAGACCTCTGTCCTTTGACTTCTGTTTTTGCCAGTGAATTAGTATAATCTCTGTTTTAGCCAGTGAATTAATACGTGATAATCCATACATTGATAGTTTCAGATTTGCTTAATCTAATTTACTACCTAAAAGTAAAATAAAAGTGAAATATGAAATCATAGCTCTTGGAGCTGGGAATTAAGACTTGAAAGGTTTTATCTGATGAAGACAGTAGCTCTTCAATAATCTTAGATGGGCATAGAATTTTGCAATCAGATCTCCTATATTTTAATTTTCTGCTTTTATTTCCTGCCATGTTTTAAACTTCCCTCTTGATCTTTGCTTCCCTCAGCAACTTTGAATTTATTGTCTCATTTATTTATTTATATCTATTTATTTAGATCCTCTTTCATAGTGGGGTTGTTAGCTCTGGTACTCCTCATACTTTATTAGACATAAATAAAGCCATGAGTTTATGCATTTTGGCCAAGAGAATTTATCAATCCATGGCTTTCCATTTGAAAATGCAGTCCATGATGTTAATCTTCTCAGTAGTCAAAGAACTGATGTAAGTGAATGGCAAGGCTTAGGGCTTAGCTGTGTTTCTGGGGAAAGTAGCCAAGGAGCAGGATGGTTCCTTCGATGGCTAGTCTTGGCTTAGAGGAAGTCCCTTCTTTTTCTCCAAAGATGAAAGAAACCCACACTCATTCTTGGCCTCTCTTCTTGCTTCTGTGTTTCCTGACTAGGTTGCACCTATGAAGGAAGTGCCTATAACAGCTCCTTCCAATGGCAGAGTGCAGCTGAACCCTGTGTCCTGCGGCAGTGTCAGGTAAAGTCCAACTATTAATTCTCCAGCAAAAAGGAATTCATGATGTGCTCCTCAGCAGCCCCTTTCAGACAACACAGAACAGTTGTCTAAAAAGCTTAACAAAAATGAAGAACAAGTGAAAAACCAACTGTTTCCTTGTACGTATTTATTGTGATATTCACCGTAACAAGACAGGTACAGTATAGATATTGTATAGGACTTGCTTCCAGAAACACACAGAGGAATTGTCCACTTTTGTTAAATTGTGCCTGGAAAAGCTCTGGGAAGATGCATATGTCCTTGGGGAAGATTCATGTCTTCCTGTGAAAACATCTTTGAGAAAAACACGAATTCCTGTTAAGAGAAAAGAGGTATTGTTAGAGCGTATATGTTTTCCTCCTTTGATTTAGAAAGATTTTGAACTGGAGCCAGTCTGTAAACTGTATGCAATAGAAGAAATTAGTCACCTCAATAGTTTCAACCTGACAAATTTAAGAACCACAAGTTCAGCAGCTAAGAAGCTTATTGTGGCTGAACCCCGAAGAGTATTGACACCACATGGCTCCAATCCCTGCAGGTATTAAACACAGCAGCATAAACCAAAGGGCAGATAAAGAACCTGAGTTTTCAAACTCCTTTTCTTACCTCTATTGAAATACCCTTTAAAAGAATAATGCTTATCTAATTTTGACATGTTGAAAAAAATAATCTAGTTGTCAAATCGTTACATTTGTTTTCAGCCTGTGCAACCTCTCTCCTCAGAACAAAATTAAACAAACAAACAGACAAAAACACAACATGGGTAGAGAATTGGGAGAGAACCCTTCAAGGGCCAACTCTGAAAATCAATTAAAAAATTATTTCAATTGATACTAAGGTGATATTAGAGTCCCGATATCAGTTTGCAAATGACTCACTTGATTTTATGAAGACCTAATGCCTCTATTTTGCCATATATAATATAAACTTATCTAAACTCTTCATCCGATGCTTGAGGAAACTGAGATGCAGGCTCTATGGAGGCAAAGTGACGTTTCTAAGATTGCAGAGCTGGTCTAGCTATTTCTAGAAGGGTGGTAAGGATTTAGGTCTCCAGATGCCAGTCTGGGGTATTAAGCTTTGACTCTGTGCCTCATAATTCACAGCTTGAAGTGTAATAACATTGATAGGAAATACAGTCAGTATGGAAAACTTCAAACGATTGTGAGTGAGCGGCTAGACTCTGACAGGCACTGCCCGACAGAGAGAAGGTCTTGAGAAGCAGATTTGAAAGGAAGAAAGTAGAGCCATGAGAAGGTGCGAGGACAGGGAAGGACAGGTGGTGGGGCTCACACTCTGGGTCCTAAAGCCTTGGTGACTTGGGCCAGGTCTTACCTCACTGTGCCATGTCCCTCTGGGCCGGATGCACACCCTGCTTTGTACTTCTTGTGTTTAGAATCTTCTCCTGGTTACTCTCCAAAAGTAGTAACCGAGTGGGAATTCTGGGCTGATGGCTTGTGGTGTTCTGCTTTTCAGGAGGGTGTTGTCACAGAGTCTGAGGTGCGCTGTGTTGTTCATTGTACAAACCCTTCGGAGCATCCGGGAACATGCTGCCCCACCTGTCCAGGTAACAGTCTCAGGAAGGGGCGGGCTGGAAGGCCCCGTGGTACAGCGCGTGACTGTGGAAATCCCTCTGTGTTCTCTCAAGGATGTGTGATTTCCCCCTCTCCCGACTGGAATTTTCCTCAGTTTACATCTGTGTACCTGATGGTTTAGACAGCAAACTCCTTTGCATAGCAATGTCCAGTTGGCCTCCTTGGTGTGCCCAGTCTCAATGGAATGTGCTGGAGGTCTTGGCATGTGGCTCTCCAGGCTCGGGAGGCCTGCTTTCCACTCCGTAGGGCCACAGGTAACGCTTATTTTGGAAGGAAAGGCTGTGGCTTTCCCTTGCTTCCAGAAATGTCTTTTTTACTGCTGTGTATTGCAATGTGTTGGCCGGAGCTCGCTGTGGTGATGAGGTGACCAGATGTTTTCTGAAGACTGAGAGCTGTGTCCCTCAGTGAATTTAGCTTCGGGCTCATTGGTCTCAGTTTTCGGTGCGGGTCAGCAAGTTGTACCTGCTGTCTTTTTTAGAGGTCCTGCTGCCTAGCTGACAGCTTGGGGTCCTTCCGTTCCAGTGGCTGGAATGTTGCCTCTTACTTTTCTGAACAGGATTACAAGGCCTCCTGCATCTTTTCTTGCTCTTATGTACAACCTGGGGATTTTGAGGTGAAAGATTTTTTCTGATCTCTTAAGCCACTGGCTGACAGTCTCAGACAGGTGTTCTGCATTTTGGGTTTTCTCTGAGCACTTCTCATGGGTGGTGACAAAACTGCTGCTCTCTGCTTTGGAGGTAAACCTCCAGAGGGCCTTCTGTTCTTCAGACCTTCCTGTGAACTGGCTGCGGCACCGTGCAGCATGCTCTGCAGAGGCGGGTCCCTGCCCCATCCGCAGGCCCCAGCTGCTCCCTGCAGGCGGTCCCAGTGAGTGGCAGACCTGAGCCCCTTTCAGAGTTCAGTCTTTTCTCACCCTTGCATGACAAGGACGGCCAGTTTCCACTACTTCTGACCTTCTTAGGCCCCGGGAAGTCTTTACTTAGCTTCCTTCTCTCACTGGGATTTCTGTAAAATTATATTGTTAGATGAGCTTACGTGAAGGCCAGAAACTGGTTGGAAGTAAAATAACTCTTTCCACAATGGAATTATTCTGTATCCGTCAGAGTTTGCTTGAGTACTTTCCTCTCTAAATGCTTTGAATGTTTTCTATGGCGTAACCATATCTTTAAATGCCTGCAGGGTCCTTATTAAATTAGATCAGTAGTTCTCTAGGCTGTACATTAAAATAAACTGGGAAGTTTTAAAAAATAAATTTTGATGCTCAGGTTGCATCCCAGACCTATTTCATTAGAATGGCTGAGGATGGCACCCAGGCCTCTCAGACAATTTCTGTACACAGCCCAATTTGAGATTGACAACGAGCAAATTTTATACGGCAGGTAAATATGAATTCCCTCGTGTCAGGTAGACTGCTGCTTTACTCATAGAGTCGACTCAGAGCCACCTGCCTCATAGCCAGAGGACCCCTCGAAGCTCCACACCCCTCGCCATGTGTAACATTCAGAGACAGCCACGTTTGCAGGCGGCCTCTGAAACTGTGGGCACACAGACGGCAGGGTGTGTTGCCTCCAGCAGTTGAAGATTTCATATTGGAGCAATTGCTTCTTTCACTGATTTCTGGTGGAGTTCCCGGGCAGGTCAGGGCTGAGCTCTGTGAGCACTCTCACTGCAGTGCTGAGTGCTCGTGACCACCTCCAGAGGAACCAGGTGATGTCCACTGTTCACAGGAACAAACTGTGCCCAGTGAGGATTAGAGGCTGCCCAAGGCCGAGGCCCATGAGTGAGGAAGGGTCAAGCAGCCCCTCCCCTTCCCACGCCACCAAGTGCGTTACTTCCTGCCACGTCCACCTTGAGAACTGTTCTGCTTGGGTCCAAGTGTCCGGGAGGCAGATCTTTAAATGTTAGCATGCCAGAGCCGCATACCAGCCCCTAACACCCAGGGCAGGCTCTGTGCTCTCAGTTATGGGGTCAGGAGGCAACTTTGCTCCCTCTCCTTATTTCCAAAGGCCAACCTTTAGGGTACAAATAGTAAGACTCAGAAAGAGCCACATCCAGAATGCATTAACCTTGACTCGGGAGAGAAGCCTCAGGCAAGTCTCAATAGAGACCGTCAGGGGAAGCCCTGGGATATTCTCTGTAGTAATTCAGAAGGACTGGCATCTGCCATTGATCAGGGAATGGTATTCTGCATAATGACAAACATGTACAATCTGTGGTCAGTTTCTTCCTGAAACAGCTTTCAGAGCATTCTTGGTTGTCTGCTCCTTCCCTTTTGTCTGACTCTTTGCTCAAGGATGGTGGTTGTGATGGGAACAGTTTGCATAGAATTTTCATCTAAAATTCCTTTATTTAAGTTGTCCAGTGTAGATTGTTGTGGTTAATCTGTCTGGCAATTTGTATGACAGAATCAGTGGTGCAAACGTATACGAAAGAATTGAAGACACTTTGTTGGAAGTGTCCTTTGAGGAGAGACAACTGGGACTCTGCCATTACTAACAATGCTGAGACAGCCCTTGGGAGGACCCAGGCCTACCACGTCTTTCTGTATCACCGAGAATAGCAAGGAGGTGGTTGATTGCTAGCTCTGGGTGTGGGTTATTAAAAAGATCTTATTCTTGGGGTAGTTTTTAAACCACAGTTTCACTTGGCTGGTCAACTGCAGACTCAGAAGCATTTGTCCGCACATCTTGCAGTTGAACAAGGGTGCCCCATCTGGCTTCAAAATGAGCAGGACCAGCAGCCGCATCAGGTGGGGGTGATGCTTGTTCCCTGTGGCTGGGAACCAGCTGCTCCAAGAGTTTGGTGGGTTCTCCTGAAGCCTTTAGTTGGCAGGCCTCAGGGTGTAGATGAGTTCCTGCACACTTACTCTCTGCGTGAGAGCCAGTCCTTCATGACAGCCTTCTTTGCTGAGTCTTGCCCACTGACAGCCCTGCTTGCAGCACTGTCTGCTATGTGGAAGGTGATATCAGCTATCCTGGCCAAGCACCCTATGAGGACAGTCCTGAGGAAAGTGGCTTTGCCATTAGCTGATGGTCCTCCCATGGCCCACATGACCTGGGGTTACTGGCCAGCCTGTGCTTCAGGTCATTTGTGACATCTCTTTGGAAAATGGCATGTCCTGGGCACTTTCTGAATAGGATACACCTCCTGGGTTTTGGTCCCATTGTTAGACAAACTTGGTGGCGCCTGTGGTCCCTTTAATCCACACAGGGTGGGGCTGAAAACCCATGTGGCACCCCTGCCCTGCCTTTGCCCCTTCTTGCCTGTGCCTGGCTCTCTGCACAGTGTAGTAGGTGGATCAGAACTGAGAATCCCGGCTCTGCGGTCGGCCAGCTGGGTGAGTTACTCCCGCTCTCTGAGCCATGCTTTCCTCCTCTGTGGGAAGAGAGATAAGGGTCCCTATTTTGTAGCATCTGTGGGAAGATGGAGTGAGGTTGGGGTGCGCAGGGCTGGGAGAGGCCTCACGATGCCTGGGCACTCACCAAGGGGCAGTGCTTAGTGTCATCTGCTCTCCGCCTCCCTGGCCCTCCGTGCTTGGTGCCCTTGGCCGTGGTCAGCACGGGCACTGTGCAGCTCCTGGGACTCACCGCAAGGCTCACTACCACACCCTGCTACCCCCTGCGCTGGCCCAGGCTCCACCGTGTCTGGGCTTTTGGTCCCATGCCAATCTTTTGCACTCTATTTCATTTTATTTTTTTTTTGCTATGTGACAATCCTGTCCACTGGTTAAGGAGGACACTCTGCTGGGTGGAGGTGGAGGTGGAGACAGATCAGCAGGGGATAGAAGGTCCATGTCAAGCTCAACAAGGACGGCTGCCCTAATTCCAAGCTCTTCTTTGCTTCCTAGGCTGTGTGTTTGAGGGTGTGCAGTACCGAGAAGGACAGGAGTTTTATCCGGAAGGAAACAAATGCACCAAGTGCTCCTGTGTGGTAAGTCCTGCCGTGCACGGTACGGGGTGATGGTTTGGGCTGGTTGCTGTCGGGACTCAGCGGGCCCAGCCCTGCCCTGTGCAGTCTCTCTCTCCTCTCCTCTCAGGAGAAGCCAGTGCGTGTGTGCGTGTGTGTGGGGCTGTCTCACGCACTGCAGGGTGTGCACAGCAGCTCTGGCCGCCACCCACTGGGTTCCAGCAGCACCGTTGTACGGCCGACAGTGTCTGCAGACATTGCCCTGTGTCCCCTCGCCTCCAGCTGAGAACCACCGCTCTAGAGAGAGAGGGAGAGAGGCTGACTTTCCGTCACTTGCTTCCTTCTTTGGGAAGACCGTGGGTTTTCTGTTCCTTGGGGCACAGGAGCTTCTTGATGAGGCAGCTCTTGAGTTCTTTCGTGCTGTCACATGGGAAGCAGATGGGGAGCAGCACAGCTGCCTCAATGTGTTCTGTGGGGCGAGGACCTGATCTAACGGCTGGTCATTTACGGCGGGGGCATAGCTGGGAGCAAATCACCCCTAAATGGTGGCTTCGGGACGCAGTGGGGATTCGTGAGACAGACAGAGCCGCACATGTGTCTTTCTAAGCATTGTCGACTTCTCACCCACACGCTCGGGATATCTTCAGAGGGCTTAGGAAGGAAAAAGGAACTTGGCATGTGTTACAATTCTAGAGGGATCTTTTTTATTAATGTATTTTAAATCTGGGGTAAGATCATTGGTGGTGGTAGTGGTGATGGTAGTGATGAGGAACCTCGTCTTAAGCAGCTGCTCCGCGTTATTTATAGTAGGGAGTTAGTACAACCATAGATCTTTTAAGCTTTTAATCTTTTGTAATAAAGAACAGACATTTTCCAAGTCACTTGTGACTCCGTATGCATCTCAGAATATTAAAGAGACAATACATGGGAATTCTAGCATTCTAATTTCACCAGAGCAGAATCATATGTGGACCGTCATAAATCACAGCATCAGTCATTTCTCTACATGCCTTTTCTAAAATCTTTCCTCCTTCCTCCAGCACATGCGCACCCAGCCAGGGAATTCAGATTAGAACAAACGTGACCGAGGGGATAGTTTTGTATGAAAGGGAAAGAGAAAAGGAAGGAAGGAAGGGGGAAGAGAGAGAGTGAGAAACATATGTAATATGATATATGTAATAGACAGCATGTATATAATAATGTATAAAAATACAAAAGTAATTTACTAATGAAAACAAGCATGAGCTTACGTATTCTGACTCAACTTCCATGTTTTTCCTCTCTTGCTAATAATGGTTACATAGCTTTATGTTATTTTTTATGTAAATGATTTTTATTTGCCAGTAAGTATTGACCATTTTTCAATTTTATTTCTTCCATATCGGAAGCTGTAGACTTTTCTAGTAATTGTTTATTTTATTAATTGCGTTCTTTTGGGAGTAGATTGAATAAAAACAAGGCATATTTCAATAGGAAATTTTAAATGTGCACCCGATGAGTCGTCTTTCCTGTAGAGGTGTGCTGAGGTCAGGCAGCCGGGCCTCCACCGATGGAAACTTAGAAGGTGGCCAGGAGGATGGAAAGGTCTTGCAGTTTTACCAACGACAGTCATCAGAGTCATGCAGTGTTAGAGCTGGACACGGGCTTGGGGTGACATGCCCAGGGCTCACAGACTCAAATGCACTAAAGGCATTCAGATTGTACATGTTTCATTGCACACAATGCATGTGGAACGAAACACACCTGGAGGCCAAGTCCAGGCCCCGGGAAGTCTTGCTTTCATTTTTGGTTGAAAAAATAAAAATCCAAAAATGTTACTTGCCCAAGATTTCCTGCTCAGTGAGTTCTCTCCAGACCTATAGTCTGTATCCTTTCCCATATCTCTATGTTTTCTTTCCCGTATTCATTCCAGTTGCCACCCTCAGCACTGAAAGGGCAGCTAATGGTTTTGGTTATGTCTCTGACATCAGTCTTTACAGACCAATAGAAGAATGGAAGAGCACAGGGAGCTCCTGCTCGAGGGTGAGACTTTCGTGTGTGGGCTTGGGTAGCGGAAGGGCCATGAGAGCAGTCTTTATTGTTGTGAATACGAAAGTATGAGGTGCAAGCTTTCTTTTTTGTAGCTTGCTATTAAAATAACCTGGTTCTTAAAATATTCCTTCATTTTGCTATCATTTTGGTGTAGTACACTAAAAAAAAAAACAAAAAAAAACATAATGTCGTGGCAGCAAATGGCCCTGTCTTGAGAGTGGTAACTGTGGAGATGTTTGCTTTAGAAAGTAACATTCCAAATGTATGGCCTGGCTCTGTAGCTGGGAGACTTGAAGTCCGCCAAGGTTGCCCGGCAGCGGACTCGGAAGCTTTGGCGTGTAAGGTGTGTGTGTGTTGTGGGGTTGTTCATCTTGCTGAGTGAGAGGGCAAAGCCAGAGAAAGGCTTTAAACAGGACCAGTGTGAGGCCGAACGCTCCACTGAGGAGGTTCAGGGACGGGCATTCGGAATGTTAGGCTGCAAGGTCCCCTGTGCAAAAGAGGGTGCTGTACATAACCTGCTGTGCTTTGGTCAAAAGGAAAACATTAGTACTTGTTCGACAGAGAGAGAGATATAAACACATTTATGCATTTGGGCATGTATATAGTATTTACGTTGAATATATATTTGTATTTATGTCTCTATCTGTAAGTGCATATATCTACACACACACACACACACACACACACACACACACAATGCATATAGACATGACTGCAAATATAAATACAGATATACATGTACACATGTTTAAGTTCAGATTCCCTTAGAAGCAGACCTGTGGCAGGTGTTTGTGTGTAAGTGGTTTATGTGGGAAATAGAGAACTCTCTGGCAGGAGAATGTGGAGGTAGACGAGGAAGGGCAGGCCACCGGCTGAGGGCGTGTGACCAGTGCTGTGATCTAAATGTCCCCCAGATTCAGGTGTTGAAACTTAATCCCCATTGTGGTGATATTAAGAAGTAGGACTTTAGGGGGTGATTGTCCCCGAGGCTCTGCCCTCAAGAATGGATTAGTGTCTTCATGAAAGGGCTGGAGGGGCAGTGGTTGGCCTTTCGTGCCCTTCTCTCTTCACCATGTGAGGACAGTGTTTGTCCCTCTGGAAGACTCAACAACAAGGGGAGAAGCAGAGAGAGCAGCCCTCACCAGACACTAAACCTGCCGGTGCCTGGATCTTGGACTTCTCAGCCTTCAGAGCTGTGAGAAATGCGTTTCTGTTTTTTATGAATTACCCAGTCTGTGGTCTTTTGTCATAACAGCACAGATGGACTGAGACGGCAAGTGGGCTGCCATTGTGCGTGGCCAGAGTGTGACCCTGCTGGGGCAACTCTGGACGCCTGTGCAACGTGCATGCACCGACTCTTACCGGCCATTGGTTGAGTGCTGCTCCTAGGGGGTGTTACGTGGGCAGCATTTCCAGCCTGCCACTCCGGTGGCATAGTGGCCTTTAGCAACCAGAGGAAGAAACACAGGGGCTGGCAGTTAGAAGCCTGGCAGTGTGTGTGGAGGGGTCAGGCTGAGGGGATGCGAGAGGCAGCAGCAGAGTCAGCTGCAGCACGCTGTATGTGTCCACGTGTACGTATACTTGCACTAAACGTGTATACACTGATATATTTATATCTGTGAGTTTGTCCACATAGATGCGCTCACACACCCATGCACACACATACGTGGACACCGGACCGCTGGCCTTTCCCCAAACCCACCACTCTTTCCTACTGCTCTGGCCCTTTGCTCATGCTGCTGCCCCGTCTGGAATCCTTTTCTTCCCTTGGTCACTTGGTGAGTGCCTGACCTTTCCAGGGCAGTTGTCACTACCTGCTGGAACTCCCTGAGCACCCACTTCCCCAGGCAGAGGTGACTACTTTCTCATTTGTATTTCTGGGGCTCCGTGGCTCTCCCTTGCCAGCTTGCCTGCCGTCTTTCCCTCCCTCCTTCTCTTCACATACACACACCCGTCAAGGTGAGCCCTTGCCCCCTGGTGTCACGGTCGTTGCTTTACTTTCCTCTTCTCTGTGTTAGTTGTGGAAGGAGCCATGGCTTTGTTCATCTGCCGTCCTCGCTGCTGGGCACCGTCAGTAACGTTAGTGCCCTCTCCTTTCCTGTTGCTGTCTTTTAAGGCAGTGTGCGAAGAAAGTCATGTTTTCTCTTCCACACTGTGACGGTTCCGCCCTTTCGAGCTGGCCAGCCACTCTCGCCTGGGAGAATGGCCTTCGTCAGACATCCCACTGCCCCGAGCCTGCTGCTGGCCTCGGGGTGCACCTGTGGAGCCGGGCCTGTGTGCAGCGCCCCTGGCGTGTGTCATCTGTCTCTGATGGGTGACATGCCAGCCCTTCGAGGTGTCCTCCACTCTCAAGTAAATATCGTACACGCCATGTGGGTTGTATTTGAAGTCCTACCACTTAGTTACACCCTCCAAATTTGTGAAAATCTGTCTACTCATGTTTTGTGATGTGGTGACAGAGAGGCAGACCACCAGAAAGACATTTCATCTTATGATATGGATTCCTTCAATAATGAAACAAATGCCTTACATATGATTTTACATCCTGACTTTAGTTGGGCAGGGGATATGGCATTCCAGACAGCTGAGAACATGATAACATTTGAAAATATCTGGCGAGGATTTCACAACCTCTTGCTCGTACCCATTCCAGGAGCAGAGCATCTAACATTTTTAGGTGTGAATATCATCATGACTCACTTAGAAAATACACAGCTTTATTAGTCACTTGTTAAACTATATCTTCCCCACTTACCCATTATATAAATACACGATCCAAGAGAATTAATTCTCCAGAGTATTAATCAGGGCAGTGACATCTTGAGTTCCTTTAGCTGTTCCGTATAGTTGTCTAGTTATCTGAGTCATGTTAGAGTGATTCCTTTTGGGATGTGTTTGGTGGGAATAACTACTAAAATCATTTTACTATGGAAAGATGATGCATTCAGAAGACTGAAGCTAAGAATGGTTTATAAGTATACTGGGCATTGGTTAAAGCACACATTTGCACTTTTTTCAGTTTAGGTTTGACTTTTTGTTACCTTCCTAACTGTACAGCAAACAATTTTGTGTGCTTTTGTTCAGTCAAATTTTCAGTGAATAGGGTGGCAGCAGTTGGCATGGACATTTCTGAGAAACCCGTCTTCAGGGCTGTAAGACTAAATATCAAGGTGCCAATGAGAGATGTCTGTGCTTTTTTTTTTTTTTAACCAAACTATTTTAATAACCCTACAGGCTCAGCGTTCTTGAAAATTGCTTACGGAAGGGAGTACCGCTCCAGGGTTGTAGGACACTCTTAACAGAGTGGCAAGACATTAGTTTGTAAAACCAGCCAAATTATCCAGCCAAGATCAATTACTTTTGCTGACAAAGGCGTATTAAGTTCAGAGGATTTTTACCAATAACAGGGGTTGTTAATGGGCTGTCTGTGATGAAGGAGCCGTGCTTTACTGGCTCCTAGAAGCCCTGAAGTCCATAAACACCTTTGCTCTCACTTACACTTCAGATATTGTGAAGTGCTGTCTCCCAGGGAAAAGGAAACTCTGAGGAAGGCTATTTGGAGAGAACAAAGAAAACAGAGATCTTCATGGCTCTCCGGTCCTCCTAGACCGAATCCCTGAAGATGCTCTGCACAGCTTGGCATGGTCCAGCCTCTGCCCGCCTCTCCGGCCTCATCAGCACCCGTGTCCCTGGTTCTCTTGCCCTGGTCACACTGGCCTTCAGACAGGTCCTCTTGAGCCCCGCTAGACAAAGTGTGGTCCCCACTGGCAGTGTGGGCCTCACCTGGGAGCTTCTTAGAAATGCAGAATCCTTGTCCCTATTCAGGGCACCTGAATTGAAATCTGCAGTTTAACAAGAGCCCTGGGGGATTCATCTGCCAAGGGAGGTTTGAGAAGCACTGGTCTAACGTGTCACGGCCCTCGTGGAGGCTGCTTTTTCCTCTTCTCTCCTTCCTCCTCCTCCCCGTCGCCCCCACACCTACTGGGCGCCTGTTCATCCTGCTCTTGGCAGCCCCAACATTCTTTCAGGAAGCGGGTTCTGACTCCCGAGACCAGATCACTTCCTGTGGGTCAGCCCTTTTATAGGACCCCACACCTTACCTCCCATGAATCAAAAATGATTTTTTGTTAGAAATTTTTGTCGGTGGTGATTTTATTTAACTCCATCCATCGGTGTAGAATGGTGACCTCATATCTTCAGTTCCTGGCACAGAACGGGTTTGCATAATAATCGCTGAGTTCCCGAGCAAGTGAGTGCTAACTTCCATCTTGCTTTCTCCCCCCCCCTCCCGCCTCTGCACCCGCCCCCCATCCTGAACATTTAGTCTTTCCTGATTCAGCAGGGAACAGAGAGTTGCACTTCACCATGGACGAGCTCAGAAAGGAAGACAGATTTACACTCAGCGGCTGTAGCCCTTATTCTAAATTGCTTTGTATGGAATGTGTATGACTTCCCTGGGGACATCTTGTTTGAAAAGTGTTCTCTAAGCCTCCAAGATTCCCACAGCTCCGGAGGGCAGGAAGCTGCGGTGGCAGGAAGCTGTTGCCTGTGATCAGGGCTGCTCGCTGTGGCAAAGCTTTAAAAGAGAGTGCGATCCTCGACCCTCAGAGTTGACCTTGCCCTGGACTATGAGGGGGCATGTCTGACCCCTCCCCATCCCGGTGTCTCCAGCTGAGATCGCACTGCCCTGTAGTAGGGAGCAGAGGGACACCTCATCATTTCTGTGGTCACATGACGCCACGGCAACACAAGTTCCATAGTCCCAACCACGCTGTTTCTCCTCTGGCACGGGGACTTGGCACCCCCAGTGTCTGAAGTCTCTCTCGTGGCCTCTGCCTTACTTGAGATAATATGTGCAATTTGGTGCGTGTTAGTCATAAGCTGTCATTATATCTTCCTTGTCCATGGGGAGAAATTTGGCTGCATCTGGGCAATAAATTGGAGAATTGAGCAATTATTGAGCGAATTAGATCAATGTGGGCAGTTTATCTAACTATTGTGGGCCAAAAAGCCTCAGAGGACTTTTCCAAACTAGCCTGAAATATTGGATAATTGCTGTAGGGTTCCATTCTGTGTCGTAGATGTACCGTTACCCTGAGGACAGCAAGGTCTTAGTTTTGAATGGTCAGTTGGAAAGAAAAAGTCTTTTGTAAAGGGTTGGCTAGCACTCGGCCACTGGGAGGGGCCTCCAGCTGGCTTAGAAGAGGGGCTGATGTCCTGCTTCAGTTTTGGCTGGACCGTGAGATTGTGAGTCTTGGTGTTTTATGTCAGAATGAATTTGAGTACTTGTGATCTGCCTGTCAGCTAAAGCTTCTATTGGAAGGTCTATTTTAATTCCATCCTCATTGGGTTGAATCCACAAATGGACAACTATTACTGTGGGCTGTCGAATTCTGGCTTCTTAAAAATACCACCAAAATGACCTGTTTATAAGACAAAGCTGAGTTAATCACCTGCCCTGGTCATTGATCATTATCTTGATAGAGCCTTAATAGCGTCTTAGAAGGGAGAGAGCAAAGGTGGGACATTGATGAGGGTTTGGGGTCTGGCTTAAGGTGGATCTTTCAGTATGAGGACTTGATTTGTAATGAGCAAATTTCATAGTATTGCTATTTAGAATCGGTGGAAACAGCAAGGCAAGAGTTTACGCACCGAGTTGTGTCATCTGTGTTACTAGATCGTACCTTCAGGGCCGACCCCGTGGTGCACTCAGGAGAGTGCAGCGCTGGGAGCGCAGTGACACTCCCACTGCGGGTTCGGATCCTGTATAGGACTGGCCGGTGCGCTCACTGGCTGAGTACCGGTCACCAAAATGACAAAAAAAAAAAAAAATTAATTTCTTGGGAGAGTGTGGCGCTGATCATACCTTCAGCAAGGTGAGGACTTTCATCAAGTTCCTGAAACCAGTGGGGACTCTAATTTTTTGTTTTTTTAATGTTTAAAAAATTAGGAATAACTGCTGTATATTTTAAATCTTATCTCAGCTCTTCCTTATGTGTTTTGAGGACAAATCCCAAATTTTAATTTCCATATATATCTTTATTTCTGTGGCTTGGAAGATTCCTTATGATAATTTCTTTATTTAATTTATAGCTGAATAAAGTTATTTCTCTGCACAGGGAGCTATCACCTTAGTAATAAGCCTAAGGGGGAAAATAGTTGGAAAGGAAACTTCTTGTATGACATTTGGGCATTAATATGAATACACAGTTTGAAAACAGATCAGCAAACAATTTATTTACAAAGGAATTATTGACAATAATAGCGATTATTAATGAACGTGCACTCTATGCCGGGTACCTATAGTACTTTAATGTTAATTTTCAAGATTGTTCTGCAACCTAGGAGGAGTTAGCCCCTTGTGTTGATGAAGAAACTGAGATTCTGAGAAGTTTAATAGCTTGCCTAAGGTAAAAAAGCGAACAAGAATTGAAACCCTGATCTGCCTGATGATAAAGCCACATGTCATTTCTCCCCAGCTACTCTCTTCCCCCACCAGCCAGTGTAATTTGGAGATATTATCTATGATTGTTCGTAGACATTTGGGACTGAGACATGCCATTTGCATCTATGGAGTAAAGAACAGCCAGACGTTTCAAGGGAGAAATGATGATGAAGTGAGCATCTAAAGAGAACCTCGAATCCGGGGCAAGAGATATTAACACAGTAAAACATAAATTACACTTCCTCTCTCCAAAGTCCACAGGTCTAAGCAAGTTTAAACTCACAGCAGATTTCAGCCTTGGGTGTTCAGCCTCAGTGCACGTCACCGTGATGCCAGAGTGGAAGAAGAAGATATCTGTCAGTCTCACATCAGCTGGGGAGTGGAGACACTACGATCTATTGTGCACCTCCTCGCCAAGAAATTATGAATACACCGAGAAACTGTGATCGTTCTGGGACAGAGCCAGCCTCATTGTCTCTGCTTTCAAAGATGGGCAGAAATAAATATTTATCCAAGTGGGGCCCATCTATCCCTTGTAATTGTACACTGAAGGAGTTTCAGCATTTATTCTGGATAGCCTTCCTTAGGAACTTTAGAGAGGATTTGGGTTCACCGAGACACACATTTCAGTGGTTTTGTGAATGTAAATTTATCCTCCTAGTACAATGAAGGAGAAACTGCAATTGCTTTTGAAGAGTTGCTTTCCTCAGTCTGTCTAAGAAGCAGGTGTATTCAGAAGTGCAGGTGAAGTTTGAAACAGGTCTGAAGAGTTGGTAGAATTAGCTTCATTGATTAAGTCTCCTACCATTGTATTCTCACAAAGAACATTCCTTTTATTTCTTCTTCTTTCTTTTATTCTCTTTAATATTTGTCACATGATGGGCCCCTCTCATCTCCTAAAAATCCCAGGAAAGATACCAATTTTACTAAACTGTAAAGACTTTTCCAACTCTGCCCATTCCTTCTTCCATTTTTACATCTTTCTCTTGTCTCTGCAGCCAGCCAGTTGTTTATTAATTTATCAGTGACTGAGTGTCTGCTGTGTGTTAGACACTAGACTAGGCACTGAGCAGTCAGGGATGAAGGGACTTCACTGTTTCTCTCCAGACAATTACAATCTATTGACCTGGGTGTATCTATGAGGGTTCTTTAAAAAGTTCATGGAAGAATTTGGATTATCTTTTAATTCAAATTTTTCCATGAACATTTTGAACTGTTATAAATAAACCCCAAAGCAAATCACAATGCAACGTTTTTTGTGTCACACAAAGAATATTTTATGATAATTACAAAAAAGCCCAAATTGGAAAATAGAAATAATTGTACAGCTCAAAGATAATTACTGTTTGATGGAGTTTGGATGTGTTTTTCCCTCCAAAACTCATGTGGAATTTTGATCCCCAACATGGCAGTGTTGGAAACTGATTGAGTCACGGGGGCAGATCCCTCATGAATGGATTAATGCTTTCCCTGGGGGAGGGGGAGGAGTGAGTGAGTTCTCACTCTATTAGTTCCCACGAGAGCTGGTTGTTTATAGGACCCTGGGACCTCCCCTCTCTCTCTTGCTTCCTCTCGCCATGTGATCTGCTTGTACCCTCTGGCTCCCTGCCACTTTCCACCATGAGTAGAAGCAGCCTGAGGCCCACACCAGATGCAGCTGTCCCAGAATCATAAGCCAAATAAACCTCTGTTCTTATAAATAACCCAGTTTCAGGTATTTCTGTTATAGCAACTGCTTCCTGGCCCACTCCTTCCTTTGCTCTTCCAGCCTTCTCCTGCCGGCCTGCTTCCATTCTCCTGTCATTTCTGCTCACCCCTGAGCTGCCCTTCGACGTTCTCCCCAGCAGCTCTGCGTGACAGCCTGGTATTAGTAAAGTACCACAGTGCACTCTCATTGCTGCCTTGATCTCTCCTCGAGTAACCACCCCAGCGTTTTGCACACACTAGATATTCAGGAAATATCTTCCGCATGAATTGATGACACATTTTGGCACCTTTTAAATGTCATTCAAATGTTCAGTTTGGAGGGTGGCAGTGCTTTTGTGGTCCCGTGAATGGCTTCAGTTACCACCGTTCCCTCAGAGTGGAATTTTAAATGGTACCACTTGTTTGGTGTGTAAGCAGTGATACGTTTGGGTCTCAGGGAGCCATGGCCTTCCCTAAAGATAGGGGGATTCCGACCCGCAAACACACATGGAGAAGCGTATTTCCCCTGCATACAACCAGCGTTCTCTTGTGCAGCCCATCCCAGGCCTGCACCGAGTCAGACGCAGTGAGTCATCCTTCTGAAATGCACCGAAGTTCTCTAGCTGTAGTTTAGAAGAGCCAGCGTGAAATGCTGAGCAGACTGTGCTGTTTGAAATGGGGACAGGCCTCCAGGATCAGGGGGAGCCTTCCGTGTAAGCAGCACCACGAAATATGGAAACGACCAGGAGTTAGCTCCAGTGTCAAACGCATCGTCACGTAATTCCTCGTGCTATGTTTTCACACCAGTGCTTCGCTGCTTCTCTCTATGACATGTAAGAGAATCAGACAATGTGATCACGGTTAACAACGTTGTGTTCCAGATGTTGAACTATAAAACTATGTGAGAACTTTCTAAACTCTGAACATTGCTGGAATTAAAGGAAAAAAGTGATATGTATAATGAATAAAAGAATGGCTATGGCCTGTCCATGACGTTCTCTTTAGGTGGGGGGCGAGGAGACGGTGCCTGTTCCATTCTTACTCCGATTAAATGTAAATTTGTCACGTTGTCAAACATCGACCAAAGCAATAGGAAGGAGCACTCAGGATGAGGAAGTATCCTCTGGGCATATTTGAAGAACTAAAACTCAGTCACAAAAAATGACTTTTTAAATGTGAAATGAATATAAAATTACTTCCACCACATTATTTATGCTGATATCTTATTTTTTTTCATGATTTCATTTGATGAAACAAGCTTTTAATATCCTTTCACATACTGTGTTGTGACTGTGTTGACTTTCGGGCTCTTTCCCCTACTAATTTGAGTTTGTGAATGTGATTGGAACATGCCAGGAGTGACTCTTCTTGACGTTGGTGGGAAACACATTTCTTTTCAGTTTCAAGTTCAAGAAAAGGAGAAGCAGGGGACTCTCGAGAATTTTTGGTTTTGTAATTAGGTTTTCAGTGTCCGTAATATTCGTAAACAACGGACACAGCTGTCTTTAATAACTAAGCCCACTAGCTGAAAGAACAGGACACGTGCCAGAAAAAAGGCTGTAAGAGTTTTTTTCCAAACAGAAATTTTCATAGATTGAAGCAAGATTTCATTTATAACTAAACTGGATGTTTACCCTAAACTTCTATCATTAAGTAAAATCATTTGACCAAGCACTAGGAAAAGTGCAGTGAAGTTTTTGATGTTTTAAAAAGCTTAGCCTTTGCTGCTATATTGTTCTGATTAGTTTTAGGGCATGCAGATGGATTCTGTCTCTCTCAGAGGGGAACTGTTGTGGACAAAAGGTCACTGGCTGGGGACGGAGGGGATCTGGGGTCCTGTTCTGCCTCTACCACTGGCCAGTTGTATGACCTGGAGCCTTCCTTCTAAGCTTTCTGAGACTCAGTTTCCTCATCGGTAAAATGAGGGCCTGTTAGAACCTTGACAGTTCTACAGTTCTGTACTTTACCAACTCATAAAAGGCCTCCACTTCCCTGGGAAGCAGGTTATTTGATTGACTCTAAATACCAGTTAACAGAAAAATATTTTTCTAATGTAATAATAGGTCGTCAATACATTTTTAAGTTTACTTTAAAAAATTTTTAAATTTATACAATTTATGCAGTTGACTCTTTTGGCCTACCTGTCTATGATTTTGAGAAATATAGTCATACACATTTTAAAATAGTTAATATTATCATAAGTTATATTCAAAGATGCAAAAAGTATGTATAATTGCAGCCATTGTAATACTTACTGTATTAAAAAAACAAAAAGAGAAGCAGTTTTTTACTCTTCGCTCTTAAAGTTTCTCTGAAATCACAGGACATGTCTGGTACCTCCAATATATCGATGAGGAGCAAGAGGCTCTCATTTATTTCGGACCCCATGAAATTCTCCACTCAGGAAATGCATTTGTGGGTTCTGTTGCAGAACGACACTTAGAGGTAGAGGAAGCTTTCCTTTCTCCCCCACTGCCAGGGTAAGACAATAAAATAGGACAGTAGTGATGCTGCGGCGTGGGTGGAGTGTAGAGCGTCTGTGCTTCTTGGACAATCTCACATCTGCAGCTCAGAGAGGGAAAGGCATCGCGATAACTCGATGTGCCTCCACATTACAGTAAAGCCAGACAGTGTGAGATGCATGGTTTTCTGGAAGGGTTGTGAGGTTCTTGAAGGAGAGAGAGAGTCCCTGGCCTTTTCGGAAGCATTGTTCCAGGAGGCCTGTGCGGATGTGGAGGTGTTGCTTCCTTCTCTGGGTTCGCCCTTTTGCTTCCCTGTTCCATGTGTTGTCCAGATGTTGGTAGAGAAGAGGCCTAAGTTTTCCATGGCATGCGGTAGACGTGACTAGAGTTTTAACAGAGTCCAGAGCCAACTCATGAGTTTCCTGTGTTACACTTGGGATCTGGTCTCATCGAGGCCAGTGTGCCCTGGTGTGTAAGCAGTCATTCAAATGGAGATTTAGTTCAGCTCTGCTCTTGGAGCAAATAAATACAACTCTGAGCCTCACTTTCTTCCTTTATAAAATGGGAAACCATTTTTGGCAAAAAATACTCAGGAACCTTATGTTTTCTTCCTCCATATCTAATATGGTTGCTGTAGCAAATTGGACCTGCAGAGCTAGTTCATGCATGAGGAGCTTTATGCAGAACAAAAAGGATAGATCCCTTGTGCCTCACTGTAGAAATGGAAGAGCAGATTTCAGTGAAACCTTAGGGCTTTGGAGCCCAAAACACTCCCATCTCCTCTTCTTTTTTTAAAATAAGAGAAGTCCCAGATGGTTGTGAGGATTTCATGGGGTGGTAAGACTGTCTCGTAACCAGCAACCAGTAGGTGCCTTTCCTTCCTGCATGGCTGGATGATTTTTAGCTGTAGTTCTTGTGATGGCGACCTGCTTGAATTCACTCTTTTAGGACATTTATTTGTATATCAAACCTAAATATTTTAAACCAGAGTTTCTGGTTTGGTTTTCTGAGGAGAGACCTACCAAATGGCTCCTGGCTGTCCGTGACTAATGCCCTTTGTACAGAAAGCTGCACGAAAGAGCCTCCTCCTTACCTTGAGACGCCAGTGCCTTTCTTTTTGCTCACAGGGAGATGGTTTTTTGCAGCCTGAGTTATTCTTTTTTCTTCATTTGCTGCACTTTATCCAGCATCTCTTTATGATGGAAAGGTCTGACCCATTCTAATAACATTTTAATTCTATGTTGTTCAGTAGAAATAGAGTGTGAGCCACATGTGCGACTTTTAATTTTCTAGTAGCCACATTAAAAGAAGTTAAAAAAAAGGTGGACTAATTTTAATAATACACTATATTTAACCCAATATATCCCAAATATCATTTCAATTTGCAATCATTATAACAATACTAATGGGATATCTTATATTTCTTTTATTTTCACACTAAGTGCTCAAATTCCCGTGTGTATTTCTTACCTCCAGCACTTCTTATTTCAGACTAGCCACACTTCAAGCGCCCCGTCGCACATGTGGCCAGTGGCTACCATATTGGACAGCGCAGGTGTACCCTGTGCTGAAGGATAAAGAGGAAGAAGCAGGTCCTACATTCACATTAAATGGGAACCTCTCGCTTGTCTAATACATCACATCCCGTATTGACATCCTCTGCCTGGTTGATATGGATATTGTGCCAGGAAATCAGGATGAAAGTGAAAATGAAAATTAACCCCCAGCGAGATAGATCTTCTCTAAAGGTCATGTTCCCTTCTCCTCCAAATCCTGCAATGGCATCTCTTCTTCAGAGCTGAAGCAAAGCTCCCTCCCCACCGACCTCATCTTTCAAGACTCTTCCCCTCATATACCCCTTCGAAGACACGCTCCTTGGCATTCCTTGAACGTGCCAGGCCTGCTCTCGCCTCAGGTCTTTGTATTTGTAGAATGCTCTGCCTGAATGCTCTTCCCAGATGTGCACATACTGGCTTCTTCATCTCCTTGAAGGCTTTTCTCGAATGTCACCTCCTTAGTGAGGACATTCCTGACAAATACTACCTAAATTGGTAACCCTACTTTGCTGCCAAGTCCCTTTGCCATCAGATACTACTATTAAACTGACCTTCTTAATTTTCTCCCATTTTTACCACCATCTGATATGCTTGTCTTTTACTTTTATCTTTCTCTTCTTACCCTGCCTGGTAGAATATGAGCTCCATTAGGGCAGGAACGTTGTTTTGTTCGTTGCTGTATTCCCACTACCTAAAAATGGAGCTTAGCATAGAGTAGGTGCTCAATAAATATTTGCTGAGTGGATGAATGAATGAACAATACCCAGCATTTGATATTTCTAAAAATACAGAATTTCAATCATAGTGTTTACCAACATTTGATTAACATTTGGGAAAGTCGTGAACACCATTCTGCCCAAGAGAAGTGGAGTTAGCTTGCTTAGTTTGGACAGCATAGTCAAATTATCTATGCATTACCTTTGTCCTGGTTTGGAAGGCCCACTGATAGACCTTCATGTGTTGTCAGGTCAGCTCAACCCCAGTTGGAGCCTGGTCTGTACCCTCACACCCCAACCTTGCTCTCCTTTAAATGGTGATTTGTTCGAATGTCAGAGCAGATTCAAATTTGTGAGTTCTTGAATGCTTTTCCTTCTCTGGCAGTCTATACTAAGGGATTCCCAAAACTTGGAAGCTCTCATGTTGGAGATTTAATGAGGGCAGGTGGGTGTACCTCCTTGATCTTCACAAATCCACAAACCCTTCAAACAAAGCTCTCCCGTTCAGTTTCAGCAGGCTCCTTGAGAGCATTGTGAACGTGCACATGGGGTCAAGGCTGGACAGTAAGAAGGTTGTCGTTGTTGGCTGGGTCCATGTGGGCAGCAGCACTAACACGGCTTTGTGCAGCCAGACAGTGTGATCCGATCCCCGGCCCCCGAAGGCCTGGCACGCAGCAGGGTCTGGCGCAGCACTGACCGCTCGTCGGAGGAGAAGCTGGTCTAACTTAGAAGCCAAACAACTTCCTTTGTCTTAGTTGTTTTTCCTGTAAGGAGAAGGCCTCAGCAGGAGGGAAGACTCTGGTGTTGGGGCTCTGTCTGGATTTTGTGACTTGCAGCATGGAGCTGTCTCCCCTCCCTGCCTGCTCTCAGCCCCTGAACGTAAAATCGGCAGAGACTGTAAATGTATTTCACACTAAGGGAAGTGTATTCCTAGCAGTGGAGCACCTTGTACCATTCTCTTATGTGCTCCCAGAGAGGAAATCAAAGCTTTGCCAACAGCTTTAGAGTCAAAACTCAAAATGGCAGTTTCTAGTCGCCAGGTCCCCTTTTGACTTCACGGTGCTAGCACGGTGGGCTTCCTGGGCTGGGCACATGCGACCTGCTGAATGAGGACATAGGATTCTGAGTCAAGGAGATCTTGTGGTAGTTTAAACATTCAGAAGACAGCTTTGGGTAAAACCCAACAATTCCAAACTTTAAAATGTCTTCTCCCTGTAAAAAGAAGAGAATATAGGAAGGTTTGTTCTTTTTATTCATTCATTCATTTATTCATTCATTCATTCATTCATTCATTCATTCATGAGATACAAAGCTGATTGTCTCCCCTCCTGCCCGTGATGTGGGGGCCAGATTCATATTGGGGACATACCCATTACCAGAAATTGCTTTTGTACCCTTTGTCTTGAACCTTATTTTTATTATGCAGTAATTGTTGTACCTTCAGATGTGGAAAAGGCTTTACTTATGTTTTCTCAGTTGTAGCATTTACAAAAGATATGGTTTGACAAGAACTTCTCAATATTTTCAGAGAAAGGATATTCTCTATGAAGTCAGTTTCTTTTCTCTCAAGGGACCTTTCTTCCTGGGACCTTCAGTTCAGACTTTATAATCCACAAGAGAGGAGGTTCTCCAGCCTGATGGCGGCTCAGCTCCTGACTGAGCCGTCCTAATCGAGTGAGGCCACATGAGTTTGAAAGGCTGGTCTTGAGCTCTGCAGAAACCTGGGGCTTGGGAGCCACGAAAAGACTCGATGCTGGGCAGAGAGGCCATAGAGAACCCGTTTTACCTGCCGGTCCTTTCTTTTTTACTTTCCCTCCATTTCCTTCTTCTAAATACCTCTTTGATCTCTCCTGGCCCCTCAGAACTTACAAGGCAGCAGCCGTGGGCAGGAAGGTGAAGAGCTCATCAGACCCGCGAGGGCAGCATCCTAACCAGAGCCCAGTGGTCCAGATCTGCAGGAGTTTTGTATTTGTCTGTTACCAGTGGCTTAATAACTGTGTTCATTATTCTGATGTACTAAATAGCCCGTTTGTAATTCATTTCTGTAACAAACTCACTAATCACGTAATAATGACATGTTAATCTCCAGGCGGGAGAAGAGAAAGTGGAAAGGAGGTTTAGGGACATCTGGGTCAAATTATGTCCAAAAAGGAACTACGTGGCTCAAATACCCCAAGTCCCTAGTGCCCTGGTGGCTCTGGTACATTTTAATGTGGGAATTGAAACCATTCATTCATTCATTCAATATTAGGAGAGAGAAAAAAATTGGGGCAACAGTTCTAGATTAAAGTAGATGAAAGAGACGTGATAAGTAAATACGATTAATGATCCTAGACCGGATCCTGGATTGGAAAAAACACAATACTATAAAAGACATTATTAGGACAATTGGGGAAATTTGAAAATTGACTGTATATTACATTATAGTACTGCATTAATATTAAAATTCCTGAGTGTGATAATAATATTGTGATTATGAAGAAAAAGGAAAATGTTTGTAACTCTAGGAGATACAGTCTTAATTAGGGGTAAGGTGTCTAGATATGAGTCTTCAATGGTTTGGAATAGAAGTCTCTCTTTCAGCAGAGAGAGACAGAGACTGGGACAGAGACAGAGACAGAAACAGAAAAATAGTATTAAAAATATTAAAAACTGGTATTCCAGGTGAAGGGCATACTGGTGTGCATTGTACTATTCATGAAAATTCTCTCAAAGTTTGAAAATTTTCAAAATTAAATGTTGGTGAAAGAATAGGACGTGGTTACAAACATATTTCTTGTCATCTAATCAGCCAGTCGGGTGTAACCACCATTAAGTGTGGTGTTTGCTGTGGAATCTTTGTAGATGGCTCAATGAGGCTGAGGAAGTTCTCTTTTATTTCTAGTTTCTTGAGTGTTTTTAACGTGACTACGCACTGGATTTTGTCAAATGTATTTTCTGCTTCTATTGAGATGACGTGTGGTTTTTGTTCTTTATTATACTAATATGGTGTATTATACTGATTGATTCTCATTATGTTAAACCAGCCTTACATTTCTGGGATAAATTTCACCTTATCCGTTTTATATATTGCTGGATTCTATTTGCTAGTATTTTGTTGAGGATCTTTGTGTCTTTATTCGTAACAAATATTGGTCAGTAGTTTTCTTGTGACATCTTTAGTTTTCATATCAAGATAATACTGTCTTCATAGAACAGGCTAGGAAGTAATCCCTCCTCTTATTTTTTGGAAAACTTTGTGAAGGATTTGTGTTAATTCTCTAAACATTTGGTAGAATTCAGCAGTGAAGCTATCTGGCCTGGGTGTTTATTTGTGGGAAGTTTTTTGGTTACTAATTAAATTCCTTTATTATGGGTCAATTCAGATTTAAAACTTTTTTTTCTTGAGTCAGAATTCAGTAGTTTGTGTATTTCTAAGAATTTGTCCATTTCATGTAGATTATCTAATTGTTGGCACACAATTGTTCATTGTATTCTCTCATAGTCTTTTTTATTTTTGTAAAGTCAGTAGCAATGTTCTCACTTCCATTTCCAATTTTAGTGAACTGAGTCTGCTCTTTTTCTCCTAATGGTTTGTCAATCTTGTTGGGCTTTTTAAAGAACCTACTTTGTGTTACATTGAATTTTTCTATTCTTTTATTCTCTATTTCATTTATTTCCATTCTAGTCTTTATTATTTCCTTTTTTCTGATTGCTTTGAGTTTAGTTGCTCTTCTATTTCTAATATTTTAAGTGGAAGGTTAGGTTATTGATTTAAGATTGTTCATCTTTTTTTAAATATAAGTGTTTACAGGTACAATTTCTCTCTAAACACTGCTTTGATTAGAGCCCATAAATCTTGGTATGTTTTGTTTATACATTCATTCATCTCAAAGCATTTTGTAATTTCTCTTGTTTCTTTTTTGACTTACTGATTTAGGAGTGTGTTGTTTAATTTCCATATATTTTAAAATTTCTCAAATTTCCTTCTGTTCTTGGTTTTCAATTTTATTCAGTTGTGATTGGAGAACACATTTTTATGATTTAAATCTTTTAAAATTTATTGAGATTTGTTTTATGGTCAAACATGTGGTTTAGCTTGCAGAATGTTGCATGCGCATTTGGGAAGAGTGTATTCTGCTGTATTCGAGTACAGTGTTCTGAATACAGATAGTCCCCAAGTCATGATGGTTTGACTTACAATTTTTGACTTTATGATGGTGCAAGAGTGATATGCACTTAGTGGAAACCATACTTTGAGCACCCATACCATCATTCTGATTTTTACTTTCTGTATTGTATTATGTAAATTAGGTGAGATTTTTAACACTATTATAAAATAGGCAGTTAGATGATTTTGCCCAAATGTAGGGTAATGTGAGAGTTCTGAGCATTTTTAAGGCAGATTAGGCTAAGCTATGGCATTCAGAAGGTTAGGTGTATTAAATTTTCAACTCAAAGTATTTTGAACTTACAGTGGCTTTATTGGGATATAATCTCATCATGAGTTGAGGAGCAGCTGTGTATATGTTAGGTCTAGTTGTTTTTCAAGTTTTCTCTTTCCTGTTGCTATTCTGCTTAGTTGTTCTATTCATTATTGAAAGTGAGGTATTGAAGTCTTGAGCTATTATTGTTGAGTTATTTCTTTCTTTCTTCCTTTTTTTTTTTTTTGGTTCATGTGCTTTGGCCCTCTTGTTAAGTGTACATATGATAACAGTTATATCTTTCTGATGACTTCTTATCATTGTAAAATGTTCTTTGTTTCTAGTAACAATTTTTGTCTTAAAGAATTTTTGCCTGATTTTAGAATAGCCCCTGCTGCTCTCTTTTAGTTACTGTTTGCATAGCACATATTTTTCTATCCTTTTACTTTCAACCTATTTGTGTTTTTGAATCTAAAATATTTCTTTTCTAGACTAGACATAGTTTTATCATGATTTTATTTTTTATCCATTTTGCCAATCTCTATCTTTTGATGGGAATGTTTGGCCCATTTACATTTAATGCAATTTCTGATCAGAAAGGATTTATACCTGCTATTTTGCTGTTTTCTGTATGTCTTTTTATTTCTCATTTCCTCCTTTACTATCGTCTTTTTTCAGTAGATATTTCCCATTATACAATTTTAATTCTCTTTTTGTTTCAAAATATGCTATACTAGTGTGTATGTGTGTGTATGAATGTATATAAAGAAAATATTATTTTATAAGTGGTTGTACTAGAGATCACAGTTGACATCTTGACTTAAAATAATCTAATTCAGATTAATACCAATTTAATTTTAATAATATACAAAAGTTTTTCTCCACTAGCTCTGTTTTTCCATTCCTTTCTGCTGTTATTGACATACAGATTACGTTTTTATCAACACAGGTTAATAGTATTGTTTTATGCAGTTTTAAAAAAATCTAATAGAAAAATAAAGAGTAAGAGACAATTATGTGTTTATACTCTGTCTTATATTTACCTATATAATTACCTTTAATAGTGTTTTTTATTTCTTCATATGGATTTGATTAGTGTGCTTTGATTTCAGCCCGAAGGATTCCCTTTAGTATTTCTTCTAGGGCAGATTTGCTAGCAGGGAATTCTCTTCATTTTTTTTTTATTTGGGAATGTCCTAATTTCTCCTTCATTATTGAACAGCAGTTTTATTGCATGTAGAATTTTTGGTTTAGAGTCTTATTCTTTCACCACTTTGAATATGTCTTCTGGTCTCAGGGGTTTCTGATGAGAAATCACCCATGTATCTCATTGATGATACCTTGCATATGATTGGTCACTTTTTTCTTGCTGCTTTCAAAATTGTTTCTTTAAAAAATTATTTAAATTTTAGAAATGCTTTATTTTGAAGTTCAGCATTATATGACGTAATCATTTTTCATGTCTCTTTACCAGGTCCTCCCTTATGCTCTCTCCCCCTTTCCCTTTCCCACCTTTGGTAACCTCAGTTCTGTTGGTCTCCTTTTGAAAATTCGATACTTTATTGTGATTTTTGTATCTTTCTTTCTTTTTTATTTATTTGTTTATTTTTTAGCTCCTACTTATGAGTGAGGACATGCAGTATTTCTCTTTCTGTGCCTGGCTTATTTCACTTAACATGATTTTCTCTAAGTTCGTCCATATTGCTTTGAATGGCAGTATTTCATTCTTTTCTATGAAAGAGTAGTATTCAATTGTGTGTATATACCACATTTTCTTTATGCGGTCATCTGATGGTGGACATTTAGCTTGGTTCCAACTCTTGGCTATTGTAAATAGAGCTGTGATAAACATAGGGTACAGGTATCCCTTCAACATGATGATTTCCATTCCTTTGGGTATATACCAGCAGTGGAATTGCTGGATCATGTGGCAGCTTTATCTTTAGTCCTATGAAGAACCTCCATACTGTTTTCCATAATGGCTGCACCAATTTACAGTCCAACCAATAGCGTAGGAGGGTCTGCATACTTCCTAGCATTTGTTGTTCTTCTTTTTGATAGTAGCCAGTCTTACTGGGGTGAGACGACATCTCAGTGTGGTTTTGATTTGCATTTGCCTGATGCTGAGTGATGTTGAGCATTTTTTCGTGTGTCTGTTGGCCATTTGTATGTCTTCCTTTGAGAAATGCCTATTCAGCTCCTTTGCCCATTTTTTAATCATGTCATTTGATTTTTTTACTTTTAAGTTGTTTGAGTTCCTTGCATATTCTGGATATTAGTCGTTTGCCAGATGCATAGTTTGCAAATACTTCCTCCCCACTCTGTAGGTTGTCCTTTTGCTCTGTTAATTCTTTCTTTGCTGTGCGGAAGTCTTTCTATAGTATGGATTTCTTTGAGTTTATCCTACTTGGAGTTTGTTGAACTTCTTGGATGTACAGATTAATTTTTTTTTTAACTTGGGAATTTTTTGGCCATTATTTCTTTGCATATTTATGCCTCTTTTTCTTTCTTCTTTCCTTTCAGGACTCCCAGTTTTTTTGTGCGGTATACTTAAGGTGTCCCACATATTTCTGAGGCTCATTTTATTTTATTCTTTTTTTATTTCTGTTTCTCAGGCTGGATAATGTCAAATGATCTGTATTCAAGTTCACTGATTCTTTCATCTACTAGCTCAAATCTGCTGTTGAGCCCCTGCAATCAGTTTTTTATTACAGTTATTGTATTTTTTAGTTCTAGTATTTCTCTTTGGTTCTTGTAATTTTTTTTAGTGAGGTTCTCTTTGATGAGACATGATTCTTATACCTTTTTCTACTTTAGACTTTTTTTTTTAGTTTTTTAAAAAACATATTTATAAGAGCTGATTTAAACTCTTTGTCTAATAAATCCAACCTCTGGGCTTTGTCAAGGACAATTTCTATTTTCTGCTGTGTGCTTGTGTGTGCATGTGTGTGTAACTTCTTTGTTTCTTTGCATGTCTTGCTTTTGTTGTTTTTGTTGAAAACTGGACATTTAAAATAATGGAATATAGCAACTCTGGGAATCAGATTTTCTCCTGCCCAGAGTTTGTTGCTGCTGTTTGTTTTTATGGTTTTGATTGTTGCTGTTTGTTTGTTTAGTGATTTTCTTGGATTATTCTGTAAAGCCATTATTCTTTGTCATGTACGGTCACTGAATCTTGGCTCAGTTATTATAGTGGTCAGCTAATGATTGGATAGACATTTCCCTAAGTGTCTAGAACCAATATGTCTCTCAGTGTTTGTTGAGGGGCTTTGTACATGTTGTTGGGGTGTGCTTTCAACACTCCAGCAAGAAGTTTACAGCTCTGTCTTATCCTTCACTTCCTGATTGCACAGAGACTCAAGGTCAGCCGTAAGTGAGAGATTTGGTGCCTTCTCAGGTGTTTCTGGGGTATGCATACTGCTTTGCAGTTGGAAATCCTTCTGGATTTCCAGAATTATGTAAGAGTTTTTCAAACCCCCCATAGACATCTTCAGTTTTTACATTTAAATATTTTAGTCAGCGTCTTTTATCCCCAACTTGTATTACTGTTTCAGGCAGCTAAAATGTTAAACAACTACTCTTAATAGTTTTTAACAAATGCCCTGGGGATAGCAGGGAGTGAGCTCTGAGTCAGAGATAAATAAAAATAAATTCTGAGACTGGAGCTTTTCAGCAAGCTGCCAGACAGGTAAAACAGTAATACTTCTCTGGAGGTGGGACTTTTGGGGACCTCCAAACACATTTTTCTCTTTCTAGTGCCTGCTGGGTTGCTGGATTTTAGAGCTACTGTAGTTGTTACACTATTGGTTTTAAGACTACTGCAGAGCTGGGTAGAGAGGGAAAGATTAACAAGTTAAAATACCACAAAGCTTGCTGTTCTTATTGCGATTCAGTTATTTTTCCTAAATAAATGCTCCTTATTTTTTTGTAGGCCCTTACTTTCGAGACCTCTAAAATTTTTGATTTTGATAATTTTTGACAGTGTTCTTACTGCTTTATAGCGGAGTGGATTTTCAGAAGTCCTTACTTTACTGCTCTGGAAATTGTAAGCCCTTCAGAATCATTTTATGTTACTTTTGCAATTAATTTTATGTTAAAGTGCTAGAAGAGTTCTTGAGATTAAATATATTCTTGTGTCCTTAAGTTTTTCTCTAAGATGATACATTTAAAAAAATATGCTTGCTGGGTCAAAAGATTAACATTCTTGAATTTTTTTGTAATGCCTTGCCAATATGCCTTCCACAAAGCCTATCTTAATTCACATTTTAGCCTCTAGTTTATGTAAAGGTGTGTTTTTTCCTGCATGTTTTGCCACTCTGGAATTATAATATATATTATTTTTCTGTTATAAAGTTAGAAAAATCCATGTCCTAATTCTCTTTTTCTTTCTTATTTAAATAAACTACTATAACAACTAGGACAATGGCCAAAAATATGATCTAGATAAAAATATGTAGTATTTTTTTCCCTAAAGTAGTCATCGTATTCTTCTCTATATAAAAACATACACAATGCTAATTTCATTTTAAAAACCTTAGAAAAATATAGATAGCATAAGAGGAGTTTTAAATTCTGAGAGAGATTTTGGTTTATGTTTTCTTAATTAAGAATTAGGTTTTATTGTGTATGAGTGAATCCCTAAAATAATCATGTATTTTTGGCTAGGTTTTAGTGGAACGGAAACACTTTACTAAACTCTGTCATTTGCCAGGAAAAGAGGAAAAATAATGATAAAACCAGAAAGTAGAGCATATGCAAGCAACCAGAGCTAAATTTGATGAGTACTCCAGAAGTCAAAATTGCTAATCTGTGATATTTTCTCTTGGGTGAAGCTGCTGCTTCCAGGAGCAGGAGGCACTTTTAGGAAGGGTCGTTGGCATATCATGCTCAAATAGCAATAGGCCAGAGATTTTCAGATGGACATCACTTAGTCACCAGGAAACCCCAGGAGATGTGCTGAAAGTGGTGTATTACTTGCAAACAGCGATGTTTCAGTTTGGGACATCTGTGCATTATAATTTTTCTCTTCCTCTTTGGGATGAAATTGGAGAGAAGTTCATAAATTTGGTGGCCATAGTTTGATGTCCAGTGCAAATTGGCACGGATGACAAAGCCACCATGTTAGCTGTGATTGTTCCTTTGTGCTAGAAATGGAGAACAGGCCAGAATGAAGGAGATTTGAGGAGCACATCAGGCTAGACAGTTGCTCATCCACCTGTTTCAGAGTGGACCAGTCCCTCTCTGCCACTGCACCTTCCTAATACAATTTCTGAGAATCTTTTCTGGGGTTATATTAGAATTCAGTGAATGTCAGAATTCAATGAATGAATGAGAGCAATAAACCTTGCCTTTCCATAACTAATTTACTGTATTCCTTAATATAAATAGAATAAGATAAAATCATAGAACCTTAGCATTGAAAAGGACATTTGAGATAATTTAGTGGTTTTGTACAAGTTGCTTAGTCATAGATGAATTTTCTCATTTATGAAATGAGAGGATTGTGGTAGTCAGTGATTTTCAACCTTTCCTATGCTTTGCTCTTAAAGGTTAGAATCTTTAGGCATATTTTATTAAAATAACAATTTAAATTTTATTTCTTTGAATAAATTACACATGCACATGTACATTCTTAAGATACAAGATGGTAAATGATAAAGATACAGTCTCCTACCCACCTGCCACTCAGTCCCTTAGATCTTCCTGGAGGTAACCATAGTTGACAGGTTTCTGTGTATTTGTCCACAGATGGTCTATGCATTTACACCCATAAGCATATTCATTTCTATTTACCTATCACTATTATCCTTACAAATGGTAGTTTTCTTTATACTCTGTTCTGTGTTGTCTTTTCGCTTAATTATGCACCTTAGATATTGTTTCAATCGTATTTAAGAGCTGCCTCATTATTTTAAATGGCTGCATGTTATTCCATCTATAGATATAGAGTGATTTACTCATAGTTACAGGGTACTTTATATATTAATATAAATATACATTCTTTCCAATATTTTGCTATTATTAACAATGATGTAATTAATATATATTTGTGCCTGTTTCATTTCACACGTGAAAATATTTCTTTAGGATTAATTCCTAGAACTAGATTTTTTTCTTGGATCAAAGAGTACATATATTCTAATTGTTTTAGGGTATGCCAAACTGTCCTCTATGAAGGTTGCAGTGATTTTTACCTCTGTTACCAGCATGTGAGAGTGCCTGTTGGGCCATGCACTGCCAGTACAGTATTTTTATTGTTTTATGTTGTCTATTTGATTGGTGGAAATATTATTTCATCGTAGTTTTAATTTGATTTTATCTTACTTCAGAGTGCAGTTTAATGTCTTTAATGTACTAAAGTTCATCAAACTTACGAAGATGATTGTAAGACTCCTTGGATTTTAAAAATGTTCAGATATAACAGTCAAACTTAGAATTGATGAAATATGATACTTAAGCCATGTGTATTTCCACTTTTGTAAGGAGTTTTTTGTTTCTTTCTCTCTGGGCTATTAGTCTTTCATATTGATTTCCAAGAGCTTTTACAAATGAAGGAAATTGGCCCTTCGTCTGTGCTATGTGTTACATTTCCCAATTTGACACTGCCAATTCTTTAGTAATTTTTTCATGCAGAATATTTTTATTTTTATGTGGTTAAATTCATTTAGCTTTTCTTTAACATCTTCTGGATTTTGTGTCACTATTAGGAAGGCCTTTTCACTCTTAGATTAAAGACAATATTTCCATTTTTTTCTATTATTCTGATGGTTTTATTTTGATAATATGTTGCTCATCTTTGTACAAGTTTCCAGAATTTTCTTAATATTCTGTCAATTTTACAAATTGTCTAGTTCTAAATAGCATCCGGTTGATATTTTTATTGGGGTTGTGCTTGGAGTTGCCATATAAATGAACATATCATCTGACAATACTAGTAACTTTTACTTCCTCTGAAAAGTTCATATATGTTTTAATTCTTATTTTGCAAAATCACTGGCAAGCACCTTAAGAACAATATTTAATGGTGCTGGTGATTGTTGATGTCTTTGCCAAATTGTTCCCAACTTGAATGTCAATGTCCCAAAATTTCTCTATCACTCATGGGACTGACTTTGGGTTGGTATAGTATCTTGCTAAGGAAATGTACATCTAACCCTATTTTATTAAGAGTAAAATTAACATATTAAAGCAGAATTCTTTTTTGTAAATTTTAACATTTACTTGTATATGTTTGTGGGATACAGCGTGTTTCAATACATGTGTAAACTGCACAATGGTTCACCTAGAATAGATAGCATAGTTTTGTACCTATGAGTCCACCACTTCTCAGCTTAACTTCCCTTCCCTCCTGGCCTCTGGTAACCATTATCCTACTCTCTACTTCTGTGACAACCACTTTTTATTTTATTTTATTTTTTAAGATTCCACATATGAGTGAGATCATGCGGTATGTGTCTTTCTGTGCCTGACTTACCTCACTTAACATGATGGTTTCCACTTCCATCCATATTGCTGCAAATGATAGCATATCATTTCTTTTTATAGCTGAATAGTATTCCATTGTGTATATATACCACAGTATTTTTAATCCATTCATCTGTTGATGGGCATTTAGGTTGATTCAATCTTTTGGCTATTGTGAATAGCATTGCGATGAACATAGGAGTGCAGGTATGTTTTTGATATATGGATTTCATTTCCTTTGGTTACATATCCAGTAGTGGAATAGCTAGGTCATAAGGTAGATCTATTTTTAATTCTCCGAAGAACCTCCATAGTGTTTTCCACAATGGTTGTACCAATGTACACTCCCACCAACACTGTACGAGGGTTCCCTTTTCTCCACCTCTTTTTTGACCCATTCATTGTTTAGGAGCATGTTGTTTAATTTCCACGTATTTGTATGTTTTCTAATCTCCCCCTGTTGTTGATTTTTAATTTTTTTTCTGCTGTGGTCAGACAAGGTAGTTGATATGATTTCAATTTTTTAAAATTTGTTGAGACTTCTTTTGTGGTCTCTCATAGGGTCTGTTCTAGAGAATGTTCCATTTACTGCTGAGAAGAATGTGTATTCTACAGCTGTTGTATGAAATGTTCTATATATGTCCATTTGGTCCAATTGGCCTAGAGTAGAGATTAATTCTGATATTTCCTGGCTAATTTTCTGTCTGGATGATCTGTCTTTTGCTGGAAGTGGGGTGTTAAAGTCTCCAGCTATTATTGTGTTGGAGTCTATTTTCCTGATAGGTCTAATAGTAATTACTTTATATAACTGGGTGCTCCAGAGTTGGGTGTGTGTATATTTAAAATTGTTATATCCTTTATCAATATGGAATGACCTTCCTTATCTTTTTTTTTTTTTTTAACTTTCCTTGGCTTGATGTCTGTTTTAACTGGTATAAGTATACCTACTCCTGCTCTTTTTTGGCTTCTGCTTGCTTGAAATACCTTTTTCCATCTCTTCACTTTCAGGTGGTGTATGTCTCTATAGGTAAAGTAAGTTTCTTGTAGCAGCATATTGTTGGTTCTTATTTTATAATCCATTCAGCTACTCTGTGTCTTTTAGTGAGGTATTTAATCCGTTTACACTTAGAGTTATTACTGATATATAGGGACTTGTTGCCATTTTGTTCCTTTTTTTTCTGGTTCTTTTGTTGATCCTTTTCTCCTTTTTTCGGATGTTACTGTTTTCCTTTGTGATTGAGTGGTTTTCTCTAGCAGGGTGTTATGATTTCTCATTGTTTATTTTTAGCATGTCTCATAAGTTTTTGTGTTATCATTACTATAAGGCTCACAAAAAACATGTTACAATAATAAGAGATTATTTCAGCATAATAACTTAACTTTGTTATCTTAAGAAAAAGAAAAAGCCAAAGCCAATTTTACATTTTGGTGCCATTTCCCCCACTTTTTGACAGTTTATTGTTTCAAGTTTCATCTTTTAATATTGCCTGTGTCTTATATGGTTGCTGTATATATTAGTGTCTTGTTAGGTTTGTCCCATAGTCTTCATACTAAGGATGTAAGTAGTTTATTCACCATTATTATGACACTGGAGTATTCTGAGGTTTTCTGTGAACTTCCTTGACTAAGAAATTATGTACCTTCAATTGTTTTCCTTAGCATCGTCTTCTTTCAGACTGAAGAACTCCCTTTAGCATTTCTTGTAAGGCAGGTCTAGTGTTGATGAAATCCCCTTAGCTTTCGTTTGTCTGGGAAAGACTTTATTTCTCCTTCATGTATGAAGGTTAGTTTTGCTGGATACAGAATTCTTGGCTGACAGTCTATTTCCTCAGCACTTTGAATATATCATCTTATTCCCTTCTGGCCTGTAGGGTTTCTGCTGAGAAATCTGCTGAGTGATGTGTTGGGGCTCTGCTGAATGTTATGTGTTTCTCTTTTGCTGCTTTCAGTATTCTTTCTTTGTCATTGTCTTTTGATAATTTGATTATTATATACCTTGGGGTGTTCCTCCTTGGATTGAGTTTCATTGGTGACCTCTGAGCTTCCTGTACCTGGATGTTGTCATCTTTCTGCATACTTGTGAAATTTTCAGCCATCTTGTCCTTGAATATGCTTCTTACATTTCTTCCTTTTCCTTCTCTGTCAAGTGTGCCAATTATACAAAGGTTATTTCACTTGAGGAGTCCCATATTTGCTGTATTTCTGTTTCTTTTTTTAATTCTTTTTTTCTTTTTGCACCTCTGATTTGATAACTTCGTATGTTCTATCTTCAAGCTCGCTGATTCTTTCCTCTGTTTGATTAAATCTGCTGTTGGAGCTTTCTATCAGGTTTTTTCAGTTCAGACAATGTTTTCTTTATTTCTAGAATTTCTATTTGTTTAAAAATTCATTCAATTCCTTTGTCAAGTTTCTCATTCTGCTCCTGGATTATTTTTCAGATATCATTTAATTTTCTATCCATATTTTCTTGTAACTCCCCAGATATCCTCAAGAGGGTTATTCAGAATTCTCTGTCAGATATGTCATAAATCTGCTGTTCCTCTGGATCCATTGCTGGTGCTTTGTTTCCTTTATGGTGTCCTATTTCTCTGTCCTTTCTCAATTGTTGTGTTTTTACATTGATGCCTGGACATTTGAGAGGACTGCTACCTCTTCTAGGTTCTGTGGTGGTGTTAGAACTTAACTGGTTAATGTCAGAGCTTTGTCTATGGTCTGTGGCTTTGGTTAACTGCCAGACTGGGGGAATTTCCTGTGGGAAATAGCACTTGAGCTCTGTGGTTGCGCTAAATTGCTGCTTTGCTGCTGATTCTCTGGGGAAGGCTTTTTGTACAGACTGGATTTTGATTGTTGGCCTTTTAATCACTTTTGGGCCTTGTGAGGTCAGCTGCACCTGGGTTGTGTGGAAATTCTGGTCCAGGACTGAGTCTTTCCAGCAAACTGCACCCCCTGCAGTTTTATCTCTCTGACCAGTCTCCACTGAGTGGGCCTGTGCTAACTGGAAGGCAGATCAGCTGCCCACGCTATGCCCCAAAGTTCTCCTGGTGGGCCAGCCTCCCTCCCACACTCCAAATGCTTCCATAGGGTGGTACACATGCAAATCCTTCTCAATGACTCACCAGCCTTTGGGTGGCTCCTTTCTTTGGTTGGCTGCAGCCTTTGCTCCCATGTGCATCCACAGGAACCCTGTCAGTGGTCTTGCTGGCCTGGGGATTGGAATAGTGCACTCTGAGGCTCTCTTCTCCTCTGTAGACTCCAGGCAACTTCATGCATAGTGGTCAACTGTGGCTTTTGCTGTTCCTGCTCCATGTGCTGCCTTTCGAAGGACCAGCCCTGAAGTAGCTGGGCCTTGAAACGTTTGGAGCAGCTTATTCCTCCTCTTGCTGCAGCTTCTCCCAACCGTACAAGCTTCACGGGTCTCTCCTCCTCTGCCCCTGAGCTCCAGGGTTCCCAGGTTGGCAGTCTTTGCTTCTTAATAGTTGTAAATTGGTTGATCATGGGGGAGAGTGACACTGGGGACTGTCTATTCCACCATCTTGATGAAATACTATTTTCCATTTATCTAAAGCAGAATTCTTGAATACACCTTTATCACTATACTTTTTCTTTATTGAGTATTAGAATGCTCTGAGATTAGACCGCATTCTTTCTGAACCTTTAAGGGCTGGAAAAGGAGATTAAATAACCTTCTAAAAGTACCCAGACTATGTTTGATGAGGATGCTCTGTTAGTGGAAGGGGGATTTGCTTTGGGGGAAGATTCTCAGTTTGTTCTAGTAAAAGCCACTGGTCATTGCATGCAGGACAGGTGTGCTGACCTTATTGTCCACCTCAAAATGCACAGCACAGACTTGGCTGTTAAGTAATAAATATTATTATTATACATATAATAAAAATTAATGTTTGATATAATGGAGTATAAAAACTAAATATAATAGTGTGAATGAGTGTCCTGTGGCTGGAGGAGGGTGCATCTCTACATAACATCTATAAATGTGGGAGATAGGTGGTTTTCCTTGGCTGCTGTTTTGGGAGAGGGGAGACACTTAATTCTAAGAGAGACATGCGATGGAGGAAGCTACTATAAGCTGGGGCTAAGATTTCCAAGTCTCCAGTTTTGGCCTGTTCAGCTAGTTTCAGGCTTTATTTCCAGAAAGCTAGGAATTCCCAAAACATTTTTCTTCAAGAGCATTGCTGTGTTTGTGTCTCTAGGCTTGTACTGTGATTCTGTGTTGACTGGCTGCTTGTGCACCAGAGCAGGGAAATGACCGTCCAGTATTTTTGTTGAAATAAGACAGTCTTAGAAGGAAGGTGACCTTCCAGGTAATTCTGATACGATATGAGGTTTTTCCCTCCCTCCTCCTCCCCGCTCTCAAGAGCAGCAGGTTAAACAATTACTTTTATCGCTCCACATATTTTTATGCATCCTCCCCTCCGCACCGTCTTTCAACCACATGCTTCCTTGACTCAGAACTTGTGCTATTTTATGCTTCATGTCTTTTCTTCTGTTCCTGTCTATCTTTGAAATTTAGTTCAGATGTCACCTCATGTGAAGTCCTCCTGGTCACCCAAATGACTTTCCCCTTCCTCCGTGTGTAGTTTGAATACAGTTCACTATTGATGCCTATCACGTGGGGGTGTAATTCCGTTCCTGTTTCCTAAGTATTAGGAATACTCGTATATGCCTGAGGGTTATGATGCTTACCCTCCACTTATTCAATGAGAAAATTTAACAAAATTCTTTTTGCCCAACTTGAACAAATTTATTTTTAGGGGTATAGATGAGACAGTCAAAAGTCGACTTTTAATGTTTAACTTATTAATTTAGTTATACATACATATGTAAAATTACTTGTTATATGAAATGGTATTTAAGGAACATTGTCATTTTTGATTCTTACATTTTGTAAAACAATGTTTTTTCAAATTAACTACATGAAACTTTACCATTGCCTTTGACCTCACTAAGGCTAGCTACTCTTTGAGTCAGCAGGTGTGGTTTTCCAGAGTCAACCACCGTCATTTCCACTTAACGTTGTCTGAAATCCAGCACGTTTTAAGTCAGTGCACGGTGTTGTCACGAGTACTCGTTGATAAAACGTTAGGGACGTCTCTAGGATTTTTTTCGTGAATTTCACAATGTGACTACACAAGGCACTTCTTGTAAATGTGATCTTTCAAAGGTTTCTGTAGGATTAAATTTTACATCTGCTAAATGTGAACTTTTGTTTCGTGAATAATTATCATATCCCCATTAAGTTTCTTTTTTATTGATTTCACCAGGTAACTTCTCTCTGCTCGTATTAATTGATATACATTCAGGTAATGGGTCTTACTTAATAGTAATTAGGTGTTCAGAATAAAGTTTTTTAGAAGATGCCTTTTTAATATGAGATATTTGTGAATACTTAAGAGGAATCTATTTTTATGAAATTTAAGTCTTGGTTTAAAAAAAAAAGGCCTCAACTTATATTGGGCATCTATGATATTTTCTTTGAGAACAGGATTTTTGTTTTATGTTTCTTTTTATACAGTTACTGATTCTAGTAAGGTTACCTGTTAGAAAGTAAAGGGACTGATTTAACCACTGATACCGGGGCGGTCTTAGGTCACGGGACAACAGTAAAATGAAAGCAATTCCGCTTTCGGAGAATCACTTGAGAGCTGGCTCAGTCTAGCTTTGAGTCACACACAGGATTCACTTCTTGTGCGATGATGCTCAGCTTTTATGAAGTTTAGAAGTTTTAATATACATTTGCACACACGTAAACCTGTATGTGTGTGTGTGTGCGCGTGTGTGTGTGTGTGTGCATGTGTGCGTGTGTGTGAGCGTGTGTATGTGTGCGTGTGCGTGCGCGTGTATGTGTGCATGTGTGTGTATGTCTGTGTGTGCGTGCGTGCACGTGTGTGCGTGCATGTGTGTACGTGTGCGTGTGTGCGTGTGTGTGCGTGTGTGTATGTGTGCGTGCGTGTGTATGTGTGCATGTGTGCGTGCGTGTGTATGTTTGTGTGTGTATGTGTGTATGTGTGTATGTGTGTGCACGTGTGTGTGCGTGTGTGCGTGTGTGTGCACGTGTATGTGTGCATGTGTGCATGTCTGTGTGTGCATGCATGTGTGTGTGCGTGCATGTGTGTACGTGTGCGTGTGTGTGTGTGCGTGTGTGTGTGCGCGTGTGTGTGTGCACGTGCGTGTGCGTGCGTGCGTGCGTGTGTATGTTTGTGTGTGTATATGTGTGTATGTGTGTGCATGTGTGTGTGCGTGTGTGCGTGTGTGTGTGCGCATGTGAGCGTGTATGTGTGCATGTGTGTGTATGTCTCTCTGTGTGTGCGTGCATGTGTGTGTGCATGTTTGTACGTGTGCGTGTGTGCATGTGTGTATGTGTGCGCGTGTGTGTATGTGTGTGTGTGCGCGTGCATGTGTGTGTGCGTGCATGTGTGTGTGCGTGCGTGTGTGTGTGCGTGTGCGTGTATGTATGTGTGCGTGTGTGTGCATGTGTGTGTATGTCGTGTGTGCATGTGTGCGTGTGTGTATGTGTGCGTGCGTGTATGTGTGCGTGTGTGTATGTGTGCGTGTGTGTGTATGTGTGCGTGTGTGTGCATGTGTGTGTGTGCACGTGTGTGTGTGCGTGTGTGTGCATGTGTGGGTGTGTAAGCCGTTTATTATTATTCTGTCCCTCCAGAACTTATTTTTCTCCTATTGATAGCCTATGCAACTTTCCACAAATCTTCTACCTGATGGGGTTCGTGGTATTTCATCTTGTTTTGGGGACCTCCTCTGGCCAGCCCCCTCCTGTGGCACCACTAGACTTTTTCTTCCATTCCCTAGATGCTGGCATCTCAAGAGTGTAGTCCACGGAGCAGCAGCAGCAGCAACACCTGGGATCTTGTTACAGAGCTTCTCAGACTTTAATGTGTGTATTAATCATCTGGATATTGTTAAAATGCAAATTCTGATTCAGTAGGTCTGGGATGAGGCCCAAGATTCTGTATTCCTAGCAAGTTCCCAGGTGTTATTTATGCTGCTGGTCCATGGACAACACTTTGAATAGCAAGGACAGGGAATGATGCTGTACCTTTAAGAATTTATTAGAAGCTTATTTGGCTGCCTCTGAAGGTATCGTTGGAAGGAAATAAAAAGCATATTTTGCATATGCAAAGTTTCACAACACTCCACTGGGCTCACTTATCCTCATACCGCTCTCTATGGAGGATGAGTAAAAATTTCCATTAAAGGAAAACCTTTTAAACCAGAATATAAATAAGGGCTTTGCTGCTTTGGGTTGGTCAGGGCAAAAACAAGTGAGTTTATAGTGTACCTCGAAATTCCTTTGGATGCAAAGAACAAGCACATTCAGAGACTGGGCCCGTCGTGGAAGAGACGATCACTTTGCAGGAGTTTTACGTTGCTGGAGACATAAAAAATGAAAGCCAAATTCAAATCACAGCCCAGAGCTCAGTGCTTGGGGTTTTGAGCCAGTAATATTTTCCCTGTAAAATCTCTTTGGAAAGGCTTTCAGATCTGAGTCAGCGAGGGTGAACCCATTTTCTGAAATTTTGTTTCTGGAAGCATTTAATTGAAAGGAAAAACCCCGAGAATGAATCCAGAATTGAATGTCATGCAGCGACGGGGAGAGCCTTGAAACAGCAGCAGTGGAGATAGATGAAGCCAAATGCAATCTGCACAGTATTAGGATGAGATTGGTAAGGAGCATAGAAACTTAAAAGGGAAGTAAGAGCCGTCAGTTTCCCGCTACAGACGCTGCACTGAGAGGCCGTACAAAGGCGGGCTGGGACCGAGAAACTTCTGCAAGCGAAAAAGATGGCAGAGGCACATAGTTCAGCAGAGACTGGATGGTCGCATTTTAGCTTGATTTCCTATGAGGTATTTCAGATCCAAAGTCTCATTTGAATGGTGGTCTTCAATGCAGCCTCTTACAGCTTCTCATAAAAATAACCCCTTCACCCCAAACCTCAAGAATATGCTCTCCAGAACTCTGGAGATTGAGATGTGCAGAAACCGAATGCTGGAATCATAAGGTGGGTAGGTCCTAGTTACGAAAACTGACTCAGTTTTCAAGTTGCGACATAGTTAATTTTCCTTTGTTTAAACTGTCTGCCAGAAAAAGAGCAGAAGTCGTTCAGTAATCCCTGTCCCTGTCCTGCTAGCTGACAACACTTACAGAAAATCAGACACGCCTTTCCTTTGCACACTCCTTCTTAGAGTGTCGCATGTGAGATGGGAAGGTACGCACCGTCCGAAACCCTGGGGAGAAACAAAGTCAGAGAAAATATTGATAATATACTAATAAACAAAATATGCCAGCATCAAATTATACCAATAAACTACTCATATCACAGTAATTGCAACCAAATAAAATGATCAAGGCAGTTTAAACAATCTTAGAAAAGACTGATAGAAGGGAGATTAAAGATGTAATCGTAATGGTAAATCTAATCGGGTTGAGATGATCTCAAATGGAATCAGTATGAAAAATCTAACAGTCTATTGTTTCTAAGTGATATTTTAAAAAATGACTAGCTCTAACTTTTTGAAAGGGAAACATCTTTTGTTGCCATTTATTTGTCAGACTTCTGGAATCCCCTGATGTCTCAGTCTAGAAGCTCTGGCTCAATAACAGGCAGGTATTGCTAAAAAGACCTAAAAATGGTCTGCTGAGCACGGTGCTCAGCCCCCACCCCAGGGCTCCAGCAGCTCGGCTTGGCTGTGCGGGACGTTCCTCAGGTGCTATAGCAGCAGCATGAGCATCCTCCGGCAACCTGCTTCTCTCAAGTTCCCTGTCTCAGTGAGTGGCACAATTCCTCGTCCACTTTAAACAAGAGGAGAACAAACCAAAAGGAGATGGTTTGGGAAGATTCCAGGTGTTGTCGATAGTGGGACAGAGATACAGCACAGCACACACTGCTTACAGAGAAGAAGCATCAGACGAGAAGCTTCCCTGAGCGCGTAGGAAGGCATTAGTTTTTAGGAGTTAGAGAGGAGGAACGTCCTTGAAACAAGACGTTGTGTGCTCTGTGAATGTGTGTGAGGCAGCTCTGTGTCCCATTTCGATGGCCCTTGAAGGCATCATTGTGAGGCACTGAATTCAGGCCAGTCAAAGCAGCCCATTCATCCCTGTGGGTCTGGTGAGGCTCCTCGCAGTACTGTACAGTACTGTGCTGGGCCAGTACCATGGAGTACGGAATTTCCTCCCCATCTGGGGAGGCTCAGGCCCTGAAAACACCTATAGTATAAGAATTCTAGGTTGGGCAACTTAAGGTTTTATAGGAAAATGATATTGCGGCATTGAGGTTGTAAGTAAACATCCAAAAGCCTTTATAAATATTTTATATATTCACTAAACCAAATAATCAAGTTAGCAAGATGGAGAGAATATGTATATTTTACACAACTTACATTAGTGAGAATAGGTAGCCAATGATTTCTTTTTATTTATCATTAATTTTGGCTCACTTGCATATTTTTGGTATTTTCCTCTTTTTAAAAAGATGCTTACAAATTTGTTTGACTTTCTTATCAGTAATATGCACTCTGAGTAATGTTTCTGTCCCTTCCGATTTCAACTCCCCTATGGGGGAAGGTAAATATTGAATACCCTCATGATTTCATAATAAAAGTTCTCTCATTTCACGCTCTTTGTGTTATGACTGGGTTCATTCTAAAAATTCAGCTGAACGTGGGCTGAAATTTTTCTAGTTTAAGGGACAAGTGTATAGAAGTAAAGACGAATTGCATATAACATAGAGGATAAGAAAACTGAATTCTGGAGCCACGCTACCTGGGTTTGAATTCACATTCCATGACTAATTTGCTGTGTGACCTTGGACAAGTTGCTTAACTGCTCTGTGCCTTTGTTTCCCCTTCTGTAAAACAGAACAATAATAATAATACTTCATGTTGGGTGAAGATCAAATGATTTGTTCAAAGTGCTTAGAAGAGTGTCTAATGCATGATAAGATGTATGAAAGTGGGAACTATACAGATTCATGTTGTCATCAATGAAGTAAATCCGTGCCTATGTAAACTATAGCCACGGGGAATTTGAGGTTAGGAAGGAATGATTACCGTACCTAATGGCCTGTGTATGCTTGTGGATACAAAAGGCTCAACAGTTTCTGCCTCTGATAGAGCTTCCAACTTTTCATTAGTGAGATGAAAAGAGCAGAAAACAAAAGTTTGGTTAGTCTTAAAAGGGGAAATGCACATTTTCTTTGTGGGTGAGCACATGAAAAATCTGATCTGTTACAGTAATGCCAGTTTTTCTCCATTGCCTGCTAACTTTGGCCAGAAAGGGCATCTGTTGAAGATGAAGATCTCTAAACCTGTGGGACTGAACAGTGGTGCATATTTTCTGAATCTAGAGCTCCTAGACTCTGCTCCGAGGAATGGGGCTCAAGCAGAGAGAGAGAGAGAGAGATCCGGGAGTGTCTCCACCTCAGACACAGTGCTCCTGGAAAATAACACATGTTTTATGAGCCATTTTTGGAATAGTGACTTTGGTATTTCATTCAGATATGACATTAGAAAATTAGCCAAACAAACAAACAAAAAAACCACCATCAAGTTTTAAGGCTTTGGGGGGAAAAAAAAAATCAGCACCATAATCAGGACCTGATCATATTTATTGTACTGATGAAAACATTTGGGTGGCATTTATCATTCATCCACATATTTTTTATCCGTTTCCCAGGAAAATAATGGGATGTTTGCCAGTTATGTTATTTAAATAAAGAAACAGCATGTCTCAAATATCCTTTGATCCCCAGTAACTATACAAAACAGACCAAGAGGGCTTCTGGCTGTGGTCGGGTGTTGAACAAGTGTTGCAGGTGCCACAGTCACTTCCCTTTCTTTCCTGGTGTTCACACCTGTTTATGCAGTGCCTGAAAACTTTCTAAAACAAATGGCTAGATTCAGTGTCTGAAATTTCCAAAATGTAACTTTCCCCCCTCCTTCAAAATGAGGACACTGTCCCTCTTGTTTCTTCATCTCCGGCACTTTTTCAACTCTCCATGATTTCTTAGATTACTAACTCTTTTATGATCATGTCTACAATATCTTTTAGTTCCTGGGATAGAAGTGATCTGAGTCTGAACGGAGTCTTGAATTTTTCTTAAGTGATTGAGTTGTCTTTTTATCACGTCACTTGTGTCGGATGTTACATTCTTCTTAGTGTTTGTCCTCTGTGGTTCCCAATTTCACAGTTTTATCTGAGTCACTTTCCCCTCACACCAAACACCTAAAGTCATCTTGCAACTTCCCCGCCAAACCCATTCTTCCAACACCTTTAGAAAAAAACCTTTTTTTAGGGGGGTGGAAGGGAGGGTTGGGATCATTGGGGAAGTTTATCACTTAATATACAGTTGTTGCAAATTCGAATTTTCAGGTAAAATGTTGGTGTTCGTCAATGTTTTTGTTGTTTTGTTACAAGCAATAGAAATCAACTTGATTTTGAAGTAGAAATGAATTTCACATGAACTCAGAAGGAATTGGGAGACACTGCTGCAGCTGAACGAAGCGCAGTCTTTTCAGAAACAAGAAGCAGGAGTGGGACCATTGTCACACCCCGTGCAAGGCCGCACTGTGGAGAGACTGAGGGTTGGCTTAAAACTCCACTGCTTCTCCTGTCATTACTGGTTCTCCAAACCACTGTCTATGCCCCGAGCTGCATTTACTGAGTTTGGAGTCACCAGCACCCACATCCAGTTTGCTGTTCAGCCTTCGTTGCTAGAAGAAAACAGAGAGCACAGCGATTTGAAGGCTCTAATTATAGGCTGTGAAAAAATAGGTAACTTCAAAGAGGGGATCTGGGCACATAAGGGCACATTTCCTCTGTTAGAACCTCTGGGAAACCTGCTCGCTCTGCCACTCGCCACTCCCGCTGCACTGAAACGTAAAAGGAAGTCTTGCCTTGAGCACATATTGGGAAGTTTTATATAGTTCCAGTCCTTCAAAGTTGCAATGAGCAAGCAGAGATCTCATGATGAAGGTGGACTTAGTTTTATAACCTTCAGATCCTCATTTAGAAAACCTGGGTATGAATCATATTGTCACCATGCGAAGGCCCTGGTAGACTTCTGCACACCTCGCAAAAGTTTAGAGGTGGAACCGGACACCGGGACGGGTCTGTGCGAGTTCCACGTTTCATTTCCAGTCCTCACCGTGGCTTGCACTTGTTTGATGCTTTGAGTTTCTGATCCTTTTGATGCAAGTCTGCTTTGACTTCATCACAAACACTTCCTGAGATGTTTCATGCTGGAGAGAAACCACGTTGCCGTGGAATTTTTCCTGGGAAGTTGTTTCCCTTTTCCCCTGTAAATCTGGAAGATGAAAGCCAAATTCCCAGAAGGTAAAGTCACAAAACAAAACTGAAAAAAAGAAACAAGAAAAAGAAACCCATATGGTTTTCTGCCTCTTGCTCTTGCCTCACCTCGGAATTGCAATGGGCTTGTCTTGATTTAGAGAGCGGGTGGCTGCAGCTGCACCGGGGCCAGACCCCAGCACCTGCTCGCTTGCAAAATCTTCATCAGCCCTCAGGTCGGGGAACGAAAGCGGCAGGTTTCCAGAGGAGACTGATGAGCAGTAGACCCACAGATGGATGACCTGCTTGACAACTTATGTAATTGCTCTCTGGAAGGTGTTGGTCTTTGGGGAATGAGCATCTTGTTTTGGAGATCGGATTGCCTGCGGTATTGCATCACTGTGTCTAGAATGTAGCTTTGGAGAAACTGAAAAAGAACATCCCTCTCTCCCGTCGGCTTCCAAACAGCTTGTGTGCAGTGGAGACTTGGGTTTGGATTCCTTCATAAATCATGTGGTATGAACAGCTGGGATTCGGAGGGAACCATACATGTTAGCAGACCAGGAGCCATTCCCTGGTCAGAGGACCAAGATCAAGGGCTCTCCTACCCAAGGATGACGGTTATCTCAGCACCCCCCCACTCGGATTTTACTTCTGGGAGCCAAGACACATTAAAAACATGTTTCCCTCCTCTGATCTGCGTCATTTGTACTCTCAGCCTCAGTGAAGTCCTTGGAGAATGAGCTTGTGCAGCTTTCATGGAAAGCTGCCTGATATTGTGCGTTTAGCCTCCTCCTTGGAGTGATGTCGCAGGTACCAGAGCACCCCTGTCACGTCCGAGGGAGTACAGGCAGCAGGGCCTGTTCGTTTGTTCATTTATTTATTTTATAAATACACGTGGAGCTGTACTGTGTGCCATGCCTTGTGCTACACGCCGCAGGCACCATTGTGGACAGGATAGCCATGCTTCCTGCTTTGTGGAGCTGTAGCCAAGAATGCAGTAAATACACCAGCAATTACAGGACAATATATTAAGGGCTGCAGATGGCATGGAGTACGTTAGAAGCTCTGCACACCAGTAATTGGTGCTCTAGAGACTGGTAGAGGGTGGCAGTGAGGCTATGCAGGAGGAGCACTGGTCTTAGTTGAGGGTGGGGAAAGCTGGTCTATAAAGTTTTCCAGGAGTCATAGCCAGGCTGTAATGCAGGAAATGAACGTGGATGTGCTGGAGGAAAAAAGAAATTGGAAGGGAAGCAGAGGGAGCAGCATGTACAAAGGACCAGGGACCGGAGAAAATGGGAAGCATCCTGGGAGTGTTTCAGGATGAGTGGAGCGAGGTGGGAGGAGTCGGCGGAGCTTTCCTTACTAACCTCGGTTTTATCCCGACGGTGCCCAGGAGCCACTGTAAGATTGAAGCTGTGCAAAAACCTGGTCAGACTTTCGCTGGGAGAATAGACAGTGGATTTGGGTGTAAAGCAATGGCACTGTGTTCAGTTTTTCTTGTCCGCTGGACATCAGGTATAGAAGCCAGTCAATAGTTAGCTCTAGGGGATGGGAGTAGGGTCTTGCCTGGAGTTAGATTGAAGAAGCCTCCAACCTGTCCCATGCCCTTGGGGGAAGTGACAGTCACCTTTGGAAGTGTGTGCAGATCAGCAATGCTCAAATGCTAGTGTATTTAATAATTACGCGGATGCTTGCTGAAGTGAAGGTTCTGGGCCCCATATTCAAGACTTTGATTCTGAACTTCTGGGCACCCTGTTGGAATCTGCATTTTACCCGGACTCCCCCATGTGGTTCTGATGTAGGTGGTTTGTGGGCCTTACCTGGAGGAAATGAAACCTAGGAGTGGAATGCACAGTCCTGGGAGAGAACTGGAGGGGCAGGATGACAGGACTGACTTACCCAGGATCGTCCCCTTGAGGAGATGTCTGCCCTGTCCCAGCAGACAACAGGGCCAGTCAGTACGAGACAGAGTGAGGACAGGCAAAGCAATTACCTGTGCACTTTGCAGCATGGATCTTGCCATGGGATTTTACCTTTTATAAATGCATTTTCCGAAAGAGAAAAATGTAATCATTCCTCCTTTCTCCAGAACACATTTCTTTTTTTATTTACTGATTTTTTTTTTGTTGAAACATAACTGATTATACATACTTGTGAGGTACAGAGGTGCCTATCAATATTGTGTACAACATGTACACAAATAATATGCTAATTATCCTGATGACCAAATCAGGATAATTAGCATATTCATCATTACAGAAACATACTCATTCTTTATGTCCATTAACCAATGTCTCACTATTTCTTAAAAAATAATTTACACACACAAGTGATATGTTATAGGTGTGTTTGTGTGTGTGTATAAAGAGAGAAGCTTAAGAAGAATAAAGGGTTAGTTTAGCCTTATCCATACCAGTTTGATAGCTACTTAATACATACTCATATTTAATGTGGAAAGAGATGCTTCACAAACCTTGATGCAATAGAATCACAGGATTGTAAAAGAAATGGCTCTTTATTTGGACAAAGCTATTGGAAATATGAGAAGAGTATTGTTAAAATTTTTTGCAACTTTTGGAAAAATATTTTAGGACGACTAACTTTTTATCTGAGTTCCAATCACTGATTTTTTTTAATCTCTGCATTCTTTGGCAGCACTAAATGAACAATTGTAATGAAGGTTTCTTTTATCTCATTAAGTGAGACTAATGGCCCTGTGCTGCTTTGTAATAGCGTAGTTTTAAAAATTGTAGATATTCCCCTAGTTAAAAGATTTTAATCTGACTTAATGAATTCAAATCTAATAAAACAAATAATTTGAATATAGTCATGACCCTACAGAGAAGTAGTATTTATTGGGCCTTATATATGCCACGAGCTGTATATGCAGGTTGATGAGATATTTTGGGTAGTTTTCATAACAGCTGTGGAAGGTAGGCATCGCCGCTCTCGAATGCTCACGTAGCAGTGAAATGACTGAGCTAGACCTGGAACCAACGTCTGGCTGCAGAGGAAATCTTTGAAGGATTTGTTGGAAAATTGTGACTCGTGTTCATTTTCTGACACCTTACGGAAGGCACCAGATTAGCATTGTTTTCCCACTGGCTTGTATTGATGCAGTAGAAACATAAAGGATGCTAACAGGTCCCGTGTTGATACATCATTTCTGTGGACATGATTTTCCTAAGGAAATGTCCAGTTGTATACATCGGCTGTACGTGTCATTTTGCGTTTGGTGCGTTCATTCATTCATCCATCTACGAATGGATTATTTATTGAGTGGTACACGCTGTGCAAAAGTTTGAAATGAGTGGTGAACAGATTGATGAGCCCAGCTTCAGGGAACCTCCTTTCTGGTGGGATATTTCCGCTTCCGGTGTGCGATAGCAGTGGTGACATCCCAGTGAGCACCAGGTAGTGCTAGAATTTATGGTGAAGACCTTCATCGAACATTTTAATGATTGTTCTGCTCCATGCTTATCGATCATGGCTTCTAGAGGCATCTTGGCTAGTGAAAGGTGTCAACTTGTGTAGAAACTCCCAGAGCCTTGTCATCACACGCTGGACCTTTTAGGGGTTTGTTTCTAAACGACAGGGTTCCGGAAGCTGTTTTAATTTTGAAAATATCAGAGACTGGAAATGGAAAAAAGATTCTCATCCCGTAGGACTTAGGATCCTTGTCTCATTTTGCTGAACACTCTGTGCGGGGTGCCTTGTGGGGACCATTCTCTGCTTTGCCTGCCTGTATTCTGTGCCAGGTTCAGGGGAGCTCCCAGTGCGGAGAGCTGCTCGGGCAGCCTCTTAGGGCAGAGGGACTCTTGAATTCCATTGTGACAGTGTAGACTTCAAAGTATTTGAGACTTCCCGACCTTTGAGGAAGGATATGAACTCCTTCATAACAGTTTTCCCAGTTGGGAAACTCCAACTCAGTACTTAACTCAATTCTTTCTAAGTCTTTGTTGAGGCTCTGCAGGGCATATAATGGACCCTGGTTATAGGCAACTTTCCGAGTTCTGCTGCTCAGCCTGGAAAAAGAAATAGCCTGGAAGGTAATGTAGATTTGGCTTTACTTAACAAAATTATGACTGGGCTAACCAATCCCTTTAAGGTTTGCCAAAAAACCAAAAAGCAAAAAAAGACAAGAGAAGAGGCGGAAAGGGATCTGTCGTGCTGGCGAAATGCTCCAACAACCCCCTCCTTTCCTGCAGTGGCCCAGCGTCGTCTCAGACTCGGTAGTTCCCTCCTGCTCCCTGCGGTGCTGATGTGACGGATGTCCCCTGGCTTTTGGAAGTAGAAAGCAGACAGCGATCTATCTCCTGCGGCCGGGGAGGTTGTTACGTGATCTAAGGGGGTTGAGCCAACTTGGAATGCTCTTTGAAACGAGCAGTAGGATGAATTAAGATTGTTTGAGAGGCCCACAGGGGAAAGGCATGACCTGAAGAAACTTGGGCAGCACTTCACACAAGACATGTCTTCTCAAGAAGGCGGCTGCGCCTTGGCAGTATCTAAGTTAGTCCCCCTCACGTTGCAGACCTTTAGAGTTTTCCGAGTGAGACAGAAGAAATAGTGGCTGAGTGACAGATAACCTGTTCACTCTGCTTGTACCGACGCCCGCGGCTGTCACAGCTTGCCACCTATGCCTAGTCTTCATACACCTTTGGGAACCCAGACTCTTCAGTTAAAACACTTTAATTGTAACCTTAGATCGGACACCAGTGGCCTGGGGTGACGAAGATTTAGCTTGCTTGGTGTGGGAAATAAATCTGTCGTCACGAGGTTGTGCGCGTCCGTGTGTTTTCTTGCTGGTGGAGGGCACCATTGCTGCAGTGGCTCCGAGGTGCTCGTCATGGAATCAGCTCCTCTTACCTCTCTGTCCTCCCGTGTTTCTCCTATTCTCTGCCTCTCTCCATGTTTCTTTTTTTTAAAAAATTTTTTACTTTTTAATTTTATTATTTTTATTTTTATTTTTGGCCCCCAAACTAGTCTTAATACATTTTAAAAGACCAAGATCATAGAAAATATGTTCTATGACCAAAATAACAGATGGAAATTTAGAAAATTCACAAAGGTGTGGAAATTAAATAAGTCTCCTAAATAAACAATGGGTAAGCAGAATAATCACAGGGAAGTTAGAGAGGACTTTGAGATACAGATCGTAGCACCACATGTCAGAATTTGTAGGATGCAGGGCTCATGCAGTGCTTAGAGGAAAATGTATACTTGTAAACAGCTATATTAAAAATGAGAAAAATCTCAAATCAGCAATGTGAACTTCTACCTGAAGAAAATAGAAAAAGAAGAGCAAACTAAACCCAAAGCAAATATAAGTAGGGAATAGCAAAGATTACAACAGAAATATATGAAATAGGGAATTAAAAAACAGTAGAGAAAACCAACAAAACCAGAAGTTGATTCTTCAAGAAGATCAACAAAATTTGCAAACCTTTATCTAGACCGACCAAGAAAAAAAGAGAGAAGACGAAAATTACTAAGATCAGAAATAAAGCAGCGGCGTGGTGGAGGAGCAGCAGCTTCTACTGCGCTGGGGTGGGCTTTGAGGAGAGAGACGTCCTCTGCTTTTTCCAGTCTCCATTGGTGACTGTCCTTGTGTTACTGTAGTCGAGGGTCTGGTGGGCCACCCGCGTGGTGGCTGTGGTGTCAAGCTGCTTTTGCAGCAGCCGTGGCTGGGTGGGCCACCTGCTCTGGGTGGGGGATGCTGCCCTTGGCTCCTGCCTAGGACCCTGGTCGTGCTCTGTCTCTTGCCAGCTTCTGGGCACAGAGGGCTGCCCTCGGCTCTGGCCTAGCTGTATTTCTGTCTTTGATGTCCTGAGTACACCCCTCCCAACTTCCAACATCCTTTGCCAAACTCCTGAATCATCTCTAAGTCTCCTGAGGACCTAAACATATGAATTCCAACTCTTATTACACAAATTTGACATAAAGATGAGGTAAAGAGAAATTACAGTAGTTTCCATAGAATATTGGATTATGCTTTATGCTGTGACATTTTAGTAGGAATTGTGTGACTATCACACAGAAAATGTGAAGTGGTCCACGCTGTCCTGTTTAGAATTCATTTATGGTCACTTGTAGGGATTTATTAGTATTTTTGCCCATTTTATTTGAGAGAAGGGCTTCTGTGAAATGTTTTCATTCAATGAAAGAGACAGCCAAGAATTTAAGGGTTAAAATAATATGTTGATACACTTTGTCTTCTGATGAAGTAAACCAAAATTGAAAAAAACAGTCACCCTCGATTCCTTTTTTTTTTTCCCCCCAGGAAGTACCGTCTTACTGCCATAGCTTAATGGAAATACAAAACACTAGTCTGAATAAATTAAAAGTCTGAATAATAGAGTATTTTATATTCTTTATTTTGAATGGATTTTGGTTTTTTAAAATTAATATGGGTATGGTAAAAGAAATCAAATAGTAACAAAACCAACAGTGCCCCCCACTCCTGCAACCCCTGCCCTGTATCCTTTCCCCGTAGGCGACCAATTCCAATACTTTCAGCTATTTCTTCTGATACCTTTGTCCATGCTACTCGATCATATGCATGTACTTCTCTTTCTTGATTCACCAATTTCAGATATTATTTACAGATTTCCAGTAGAGCTAGATGAGGATAATTTTTGCTCTGTCGCATGTTTCTCTGTTTACTAACTCTGTTATCTAGATAGGTCGCATTTTTATACTGAAGCTAAAACTAATACTAATACGAACCCTGAACACACAAGTGCTCATTAAATTCCAGACTCTGCACTCAGATTCTGATACAGCAGGTACAAGGTGGGCTCATTTTTATGCAGTAAGGTGCCCAAAGGAAGAAAGTTTCTCCAAACAGGAGAAACTCTAGCCTAGGGTTTGGCTCTGGATTCCTTTCTAGGTGTCAAATAGTGTGGAATTTCCAGAATTACGGAGGATATAAAGGAAGAGTAATTTGTAAGCAATGTCTCAGGGGTTCTGTCTTAATGAGCAGCTAAAATGAATCTGTAGACTCTTTCCTTTCCATCATAAGGGTCACGGCTGACACCCCTTTAGCAAAAACCAGATTAGCAAGAGAAAAGCATGGAAGGTTTATTTGATCATAGTTTTAGGTGACATGGGAGCCTTTGAAATAAAGACCCAAAGATATGGGGGAAAGTGTCCATTTTTCTGCTTAGGTTTGATAGAGCAGTGACGGCCATGTAGAAGTGTGATAGTTGACAAAGAAGGGTTTGAGCTAATGGAAGTAGACTGGGGGACCCAGTGACACATTTGCTCAGACTCTTCTTGTCCATGCTGTGAGGGCTTCCTTCCTCCTGGGTGTGGGGTAGGACCCGTCTGGATGAGGGTCTTGATTTTTTTATGGCCAAAGGTGACACAGAAAGGCATGGGCAGGGGTGGGAAAGGTTACAGAAATATTTGTAGGCTTTGTAACTGGCTTTGGGGAGAAGGGGTTCTTAGTTCTATGACCTGCCGTGAAGAAGAGGGACTCTAGTTCCTGAGGGGCACGAGGCAGGAGGGCACTAGAAGGCCAGAGAGAAACTTTGCTTCTGAGGCTGCTTCCTAGACCTTCACTTTGGGATATGCTTTTCTGGGCCCCAACAACTTCATGCAAATTGTTTGTATATAATGATGTAATTGCTGTTTGTAAATAAGCTTGAAAATGGTTTGCTCCTCCCTAAACATAGTAAACACTGTTCCCTCCACACGGTTTGCCAAGGAAAGCATAAACTTTAACTTGATCTTTTAATCAAGCAATTTATAATTTTTAAAATGGTGTTCCGAATTGCTTCCTTTGATTTGTAAATATGTGCTTGTATTTGTCTGGGGGACACAACGGTGGGGGAGGAAGGAGAAGGCAGGTTCACAAAGTTGAGTTTCAGCCAGACAGAGGGGCAGGCACACAGGAGCCAGACCCCCAAGCCCAGCCTCAGGCACGTCGTCGGTGCTCAGGCCAGACATGAGGCAGGGGACCCCAGAAGGGCACTGTCAGGAGCGCCTGGTACTCACACCTCCAGGGAGGCAGGTGTCACGTCCTCTTTAGGAAGCCCTACCTGCAAGAAGGAGGATCTCTCCTTTGGCTGTGGTTCACGGGCACGGAGAGCAGTGATTCTGGCTCCTGGATGTTGAGTGGTGTTCAGTGATTAAAGGGGGGACCGAGGCAGAAACCCAGGTTGAAAGCTTGCGTCAATTTGGGTGAGAAAAGGTGGGGAGACTCCGTTAGCACCTAGTACTCATTTCAGGTCCCAGGTATGTTTGTGCATGGACCGGCTTTGGGGAATAGCTGGGGGGCCTGGAGTGTGTTCCCTGCTTGCTGCTAGTGCCTGAAAGGAAAGTGCTGGAGGCAGAGCTGCCAGGGTATTTTTAAACTACCTGTTAGTCTTCTACGTTTGCCTGGAAGCTGGATCAGGGTTATCAGTTAGCTTGTTTGGCTCCAGGGCGTTTAGGAGGTCAGGGGCAGGAGTAATGAGTTGGTCCGAAAACTGAAGTCCATAATCAAGAAGGCATCAGGATAAGGCTCAAGAACTCTTTTGGAGTTTCAAGAACAATTAATTCCGGACCCCCTACTTTGGGTTCAGCATTAGAATATTACATTGTGGCCTAGCTGGGTAAGACGTGTGACTTCGTATCAAATCCCTCTGGGCAAGTGGGAGGAGTGTAGAGGGGTTGGGACTGGGTGGCCCTTACTTTCTTTTGCACTGAGTAGTCTGGAAACTAGGCTGGGCTGTGGCTCTAGGTAAGGAGATTTGGATCGCTGGTTGGGGAACAGGACCAAGGAGAGTCAGGGTGACGAGGCAAAAGGATGACTTTATGGAACAGCACAGACATCCAGCTGTCATCATATCCTGAATCACAGGTCCTCCACTGGATTATTTCTTCTCTGTGGATCAACTTAATGCAAGGATTTCATGGGTTTTAGAGTGAAAAGAATATGGACACTTCCCGTTCAACTCTCTTTGCATGAAACTTCTAAGCAAGCAGCTGAAAAGGCCATGTTGACTTCAGCACGAGTCTGATGCTTTCAGGTCCCAGCTTACTTGAGACAATGGCCGTCTTATGAGAACACCGTGCCTCATGCATCGTGGAGAAGGGGTAGCCAGCTTTTCAGGGCCTGCAGGCTGCGTACAAGAGTTTAGGGTGGCTAAAATGAAAATGGCCACTGTGTTTATTTATAAAAGTGCTTTGTTGCTCTTCTGAGTTGAAGTTGATGACAGATGTGTTTTTAGAGAAAAAGTACAAGCCTGGAGATGGAAGCATCTGTTCTTTCTCAGTCTTGCCTCTTAGGCTCAGACTTCACTTTTTACCCACACAACGGGCTTTCTTTTTATTCTACCGAATACCTGAAAACGTGAGTGTAAATGACTAATATGGATTCTTGACAGTTTTACTAGAACAAAACTGGTGTTTACTGGCTTTGATTGCCCATATCTGGCTGGCTCTGTGGGTGGCAGCTGATCACTGCTTTTTAGTTTTGTGGCCTGTATGACATTGCAGCCTGCTCAGTGAACTTGCCGATTTCAGTGTACGGTGTTTCCCTGCGACAGTAGAGTTCATTTCTGTGACCTAAATGTGCTGCTATGCTTTGGTTTGTTTATCATGGTTATGAGAATTACTTCTTGGAGGTAGACCTCAAGAATGTACAACTCAAAGCATTTAAGTCAGCCGTTCTCAAAATATGGTCCGTGGACCCCTGGGTGTTCCCGAGACCATTTTAGGGGGTTTATGAAGTCAAACTATTTTTATCGTACTACTAAGACATTATTTGCTTTGGGCGCTATGCTCACCTTTGCTCTGCTGTGAGTTAAAAGTGCTAGAGCCTTAGCACAGATCAAGGCAGTGGCACTAAAGCATGCTAGAATCCACGGTATTATTCATTGTCATGCACTCTCAGTGACCAAAGAAAAAGAAAGAAAAATGTCATTTTTACCTAAAAGTGTTCTTGATGAAACTAAAAATTACTAGTTTTTATTAAATATGCATCATTTGGCATGAAGTATGCAAAAAAAATCCACTGCATGTTGAAATACAGTGGATGTCTAGAGGAAAAACACTTACGTGTTTATTTGAATTGTGAACCGACCCAGCCACTGTTTTCACAGAATTCCATTTTTCCTTGAAAGAATGACTTGACAGACAAATTATGATTATTCAGACTTGAGTATTTGTAGAAATTTTCTCAAAAATTAAAAAACAAACCAACATGTCACTTCAAGGAAAACAAGTGGCAATATTTGTTGCTAGTGATAGAATTTGAGCATTCAAGTGAAAATTAGAATTTTTGGAAAATTTTTATCTGCCACTTTGAGCTTGACAGCTTTCTAATACTTAAGGACTTTTCTGGTGAGAGGATATTAATAAATGTGATTTATTTTTTATATTTTATAATGAAATATATCAACATTTGGAAGATCTGCCTGAATCAATGTTTTTCCAGAGGACCAATGCATAGTGTTAAAAATATCATGCATAGATAAAATATCCAAAATACAAGATAGAGCAGTCAATTTTAAAGTAACACAGAACAAATAGTTTATTGATATTGTTTTGCATTTCATATTACAATCAACCTTTAAGATTGTTGAATTTTGTTATAGTTTCAAAGAAGAATATCCTCAATTATATAAAATGGCTCTTAAAAGCCTCCTCTATTTTCCAACAACATATCTGAGTAAGGTTTGATTTTTTTAGACGTTACACATAAAATGCTATATTGCGATCAATTGAAAGACACAAATAGGAGGATCCAATGTCCTTTATTAGGCCAGACATTAAAGAGATTTGCAAAAATGTAAAACAATGCCAACTTCTCACTAGTTTTTTTGTTTTGAAAAATATGGTTATTTTTCATAAAAATGGATTATTTATGTTAACATGTAATACACTTTTAAGATAAATACATTTAAAAATTTTCTCAATTTTAATTTCTAATACTTGATACGTAGATATAACCCATGTCGACAAAAACTCTTTGGCAATGTAAAGGGATCCTAAAATCGAAAAGTGTGAAAACCACTGGTTTAAGCTATATTTTCACATATGATGACACAGATTAGGAATCCATATCTAGCTTCCAGATAGAGCAAGTCATTTTTCTCTTTTTTTCCAGTTTCTTAGTATTGCCATTGTGTCCTTTGGTTCCTGTGTGTCTGTCTAGAAATGCCCGTTAGTTATCTCTGCTGGCCTCAGTCTTGCTACTCCCAGATATGCACTTTGCCTGCTCAGGATGGGGCACCACCCTCAGGTTCACCCATCTGAAGTGGAGGAGAGGAGCTGTGTGCAGAAAGACGAACTGCCATTGTCAGTCTCACCGACTCCTTCATGTGCAGAGATGGACGGCCAGGCTGGGGATATAGCAACTGGCCTGCATGATTCTGTGCCTTATCTAATTCAGAATTAGAATTTGGAAATGTGATTATGAGTTTGTCATCAAGAATGTCATCAACATAATAGAATATTAAACAGGCAATAAAATGTTAAGTGTGGAAAAGCAGGAAAAGGGCTTGCTAAGATTTTGAGTCGGGAAGAAATAATACCCAATGATATTGCAGTCCGTCAACAGAAACTGGTGATTCTTTACGAGAAAAAGACACTGTGCCAGACCCTGGGATACAGTGGCGAGCAATAGACACAGTCCTGGGCTGTAAATGTGAAATTATTTGTGTGTGTTGAGCCAAATTTGAAGGTCTTAAGTAAAAATGAGGCTAGATTAATGTGGAAGCTGGTTCAAACCCCTCACATTTGAAAAACATAATGTTGTTTTGTTGATATTATTTTAATGTCAGTAGCGGGGGCAGGTGGCTAACAATGGGTGTGAAATTCATGCTATTTTGACTCCTGCCTCTTCAGGTGTAGGAGAGTCTGGGAGGGAACTGGTCCCTGTACTGCTCCCGGAGTGGTGTCCTCGCAGATCCCCAGAGCTCCCGCCTTGTGGCACTGAGTTGACTCAGCTCTTTAACCTCAGCCGGTCTCAGCTTCACTTGTGGCCCTCTGAGGTCCCACACAAAGTGTTCTGTGGTCACATACATTTGAGAAATATTCTGTATTCCCCCGATTGGACATGGGGTAAACGAGTCTTTTCCCTGGATCTTTGTTTCTGCCATTACCACCTACTGAGGACTCTGTAAGGGATCCATTTGTTTACCGTGTGTTGCTTCTTTTAAAGCCTCCCAGAAGCAGGGATTGAGGCGCAAGTTTGCTAGGCTAAAAGACAGGAGAATGACATGGCTGAAATACACCTCAGCATATCCTACAAATAACCCTTTTAGAGACATTCAAACCACACATCCCACGTTGCGTGCCTGGGGAATTTGTAGCTAGCTATGTTTTCAGAGGATGTGGGAGGTAGAGTTTTCATACTATGGTATTTATAAATATTCCAGAAATGCCAGACATTAGTAGGGTGGCCCAGTTTGTTGAATTGGAAAAAGGCCCTGTTGAAGCCTAGAACCATTTTTTTATGTAGTAAAATGTATAAAAGTTCAAAAAAAAAAAAAAATCAAGATAACCCTGGGGGGAAAAGAAAAACCCAAAACAAGAGAAAGGAAATCATGAGATAGATTGTATTGATGATATCTTTAAAAAAACAAGCAATCAAACAAAAAACAAACCCTCCATAAGAGTGGTTTTTGGTATCTATAGAAATACAGTCTTAAATTGAATTTGAACAGCATTTTATTTATAATCTTTATAGACAGGAAGAAAAAGGCTTTGGGGAATAGAGTTGATTGCTCAGTAGAAAGACTTAACTAAAAATTGTCACCATGAGATTTGTCCATAGAGAAAAGACTGTATGGCTGCAGATCCTCAGGACATACCTACAGTAGTAAATTGAAGTTGACCAGCATTTTCCAAATTGTGTTTCTCATAATATTGTACCAGAATATGTTCATGTGCCATAGCAAAAGGGTTCTGTGGTCAAATAAGTTTGAGAAATAGTCTGTTTTCCCCCAGTTGGATATCCATATGCATTAAAGCATAAGAGAAGTCCTGCAGTAAAGAAACCTATTTAACTTTGTTTAACTCAACCGTACTCATTTCTTTGTAGAAATCTTGCGTCATGAGCTCCTATCAACCTCTTATGAAACAGGGCTTGACAAAGTACTAGTTTAGGATATGCCATAGGATGTTACTGATGTAAATTATGTTGATATTTTTGATGGAAAGACCTCGCCAGTCTGAGCTCCGAGTGTTTCTGAAAGAAGAGTAGGTGAGGTTGGCATATGTCAGTAAGGAATTGTCTTTGTCTTTCATGTGTGTCTAAGTCTTTCCCATGGAAAGATGGACAGCCGGGCTTGGAATATAGCAATTAGCTGGAGGGATTCTATTTGCTAAAAGTTACAGCTATTTATTTCATCCTGTTCTCTAAACCTCAGATGGATTGTGGTTACTGCACCCACCAATGTTGTTTGTTATTTTACAAAAAAGGCCTTTAAAGAAAGTGGTAACACAGCGACCTACCATATCTGCAGGGTTGCTGCATGAATTAATAGGGAACTCCAGCCTATTTGTGGCATTGGTAAAGGGACCGTGTCTGCATGCATTATTTTCTATACTGAGAAGAAATGATTATCCCCACCAACCCCTAAACAAGCCCCTGCTTAGGAAAACAAGCACTTGCAAGTTTACTTTATGGAATCTGTATAGAACTTATAAAAATATATTGTGACAGGAGCTGTCATACTGCATATATCAAGAAAGTGCTTTGAAACTTTATGCAAATATATGGGCGATGTGTACACTACTGTACACCCCCAAGACTAGCCCATGTGTTCTTGGTGCCAAGAAAAACACAAATGTTCTCCAACTAATTCAGAGGAAACGTCACCACAACCCGTCCCTTTCACAGCCCTGTTTTCTTGGCCAGTAAAACATACTTTGACTGGCTAAGCCCAAAGACAGTGGGGTGGGGGTGAGGGCACTTGAAGGGTCACTTTTATCGGCAACTCTTGTAGGTCAAGCACTGTGCTGGCTGCTTTAAGCACATTTGCACGTACAGCTTTGTAAGGAAAATGGCATTGTTTAGTGATAAAGTCACTAAGACTCAGGTTAAATAAATTGCCCAGAGTCCTCATTTATTAATTTATGGAGCTGGCTGGGATTCAAGATTAATTTGACCCTAAGTATTTGTATCAGCTGTCAATTAATAAGCATTTCCTGTACCCCAGGCGCTGGGTTGAAAGCTTCACCTCCCCCGTCACACTCTTTGCATGAACTGTGAGACTGGATACTATTGTTTGCCCAATGTATAGATGAAGAAGTTGAAGTTTAGAGAAGTTACATAACTTTGGTGCAAAGCAGTAAGGGGTAGAACTCAGGGTCTGAAGGAACTCTTACCCTGTGGGTTTGTTCTTTTGAACCATGTGGGTTTCCAGTTTTCCCTCCCAGTTTAGAATCTGGAACTATTTCCTGGTTTATATGGAGTTTAAGGCACAGATCTGTTCATGTCATCAGAAGTAGGGTTTCATAAACATTTTAAAGTCAAGTTCGTATCTCTGTTCTGGCTGGCCACCAACCCCTACCTCTTACCCCCCAAAAAAGATCCCAAAAAATGAAAAAAAAAAAAAAAAAAAGCATTTTCCCTCAAATTTTTGACTCATCATCCATTATCTGGAGTTTGGTCTAAGTTCCACTTTCATGGATATTGTTATTTCTACAGTTTTCATAATAGACTAGATCTGGAGTTTTTGAGAGTACTTCCATGCAAACACTTCACGTCTAGTATTGGATGAAGGAAATGACCTCTTTACAAAGATTCGTAGCTTTTTGCTCATAGCATTGGGTTACACGGAGTTGGGAGTGTTTGAGAAAAGAATTATTTAAAATTTTTGCTATGAACAATTTTGGTGCAAACTCTGCCTCTTTCATTTACAGGTTTTGAGATTGCTTCTGCATTCTAAAGTAAAGTCCATTAGACCCTCTGAGAAAAACTGATTTTGAACCTTATCCTCTTGTGGTTGCCCAAGTTTGCCCACCATGGCCTGTTTTATTACTGTGCTAGTGAGAGCAACCATTTTTCCAACAGAACTGATCCACAAGAATAGGCCACATGGGATTTCAAAGTTAGAGGCTGGGAGGGTTTGAGAAAGATGGAGCAAGAATGAAGCCTACAGGCTACTGCAGGCTGGACCAGTTAAAAGGCTCAGCAGATCCTACCCTTTGTTGTAGACCAAGGACACACCTTCCTAAAACAAAAACACTAAATAGTTATTGCACACGAATGTCCACAGAATGCATTTCAGGTAAAGCATGTAATACAAATAAGAGTATATTTTCCACCTTAAGAATTTTGGGAGGGGAGATGGCGACCTTTTGCTTTGGAGTTTCATCCACAGGGCCCATGAACAGACCTTACCAGATAGCTACACACAACAAGTGAAAATTCTATGTACTATCTAAATATTAAGAGAAATGCTTCACTGTGAGGGCAGTACCCATAATCCACACATTTGTGGCTATGTGGGACATTGTTCAGATCACAAATATGTTCAACAGTCAGAACTAGCAATGTTCTGATCACGATCTGGTTATACACATTGAGTTACTTGCTTATATCAGTTCTCTAAACTTGGCAACCAAGCATAGTACTGGTTGATAAGGCTCTTTACATAACAGACCAATGTAAAAAGTGATTCCCTGGATGTCTTTGTCAAAAGAGGGCTGAATGTTCAGCCTCCAGTATGTAAACTGTCACTTAATCAGCATGTTTTTAGGATGTTAACATCATTCTTAAGTTAGCCTGGTAAAATGAAATGGTGGATATTTCTGAACTGCGGCCTCCTTGAACATCTGCCCCCATGTTATTCCCTTTGAATGCTGGTCTTTGAAGAGAGTCCCTAGGCACGTTCTGAGGGACTTGTCTCTGGTCCGTTGATCACTGAAACTCTGACAGCTCTTTCTACTGGACTGGGCGCTCCCCTGATTTCTAACCAGAGCCAGACTTCTCTTCGTATTCCAGGAGCCTCATAGCAACGATGGAGATTGTCCTGGGCTTTCACTGAGGCATTTAGGGCTGTCCTGGCACTTTGTTTCTCAGCCTGTCATGGTACTATATCCTCCATCTTCTACTGCCCACTGCCACTAATATCCTGGGGACCTCAGGAGACAAAGCAGTCTGGAGTCTCTGGTGGAGTGGCGAGGACCAGTATCACTTTCTTTTTTGTGTGTTTTACTCAATTTTAGGAATCCCAAATCAGTAGGGCCTGTGCTTGAATGTCACACAGAGGTTTTAGTGATAGTTCTTTTGAGTTTCATTCTTTCTCCCCTAAAACCAACAGAGACATCCATGGTACCGGACTTGGGATGGCTTGAGTGACAGATGCTAAGTTACGTTAGTGATTGTGCCTTCCGTCTGTAACCAGGCTCAGTCACGAGGTGATTCCGTGGTGCTTATCTCTTCCTCGTGCAGGGTGGAGTTTCCCTCAGGAGAAGCCAGCAGGTGAACCCGTCCCCTTCCCTGGGTTTGCCCAGACCTGTCAGAACCCAAGCTTTGGCTCAGGCTGGGGCCTCCCACCCCACAGCTGGTTCCAAGAGCCTGTACTTCTTTTCCTTTGATCATATGTGGCCTAGATTAGGACCATCCCAAGAGCTTGCCATGATCGGGTCACAGCCTGACTGTTTCAAAACACAAACTCAAAATTGGTCCATGAGACCAATACGCAGGGGCGTCACTCACTTGAGCGAACAGTACCGGAGCCTCTAGTCTTTCTGGACGGCGTTTCCTGATGGAGGCTAGACTGTTTTCTGTAGAACTCCATAATATTGTACTTGGAACATTTTAGATTTTGTTAGAATTTTAGGAAGTTATCACCTGCTACGAAATAAAGAACTGCATATAGTAATGTATACTGAATAGACCTTTTTTTAAAAAAAAATTTCAAAACCATGGTGTCTGACATATAGAAACTCAAATGTTTGTTGAATGAATGAGTGAAAACTAAACTGCTACGACTAGTTAATTGTGCTACTCAGAAATTAAAATGAAGTTTAAATGTAATCTTATTTTCCACTATTGTGTTCAGGCATACTGCACTTAGGAAAACATCAAAAACTTCTAAGTATAATTTTGTCAATGCAGTGACGGGGGGTCAGATATATCTTAATTGAGTCATTCATTTCTAGACAATAGATATTTTTGTACCTCAAGAAACCACAGCAGAGCACAAACGTTTTTGATTTATTTTCATCTTTAACTGACAACCCAGTAAGCAGGTGCTTAACTGAGAACCAGACACTTGTGATGTTACTGTGTTCTCGCTGTGTAGCTGGGCACTGCGGAAGGCAGGAGCATTAGCTCTGCCCTCAGCCAACTCTGAATCTAGTTTGGTGCAAATAAATCAATAGGAAACACCGTGGGAACAAAATAAAACGATATATAAAGCGTGTAGTGTGGAGAAACTGTCTTAGGTATCCGTAACTTAAAGGTCAACAGAAAGGTTTTAGGGAAACCGTTCACTGGCGATGCTGGGGTTTCTGTCTTTGTAGCCCCGTGTTTCTAGAACCAGGACCCGTCAAAGGCCCTCGTGGGCTTCCTCCTCAGTGCATATCCAGGGTTGCTGCAGTGCAGACAGCCTGGGGAACACGAAACATGCCCCTTCTCCTGCACGCTGGTGTCACTTCCTTCCTCTCAGGAGTGGCTCGTGACTCACGAGAGCTGTGAGTTCTGAGGGATGGTTCTTCCCGTCTCCTGGAAGCGGCCCAGACTGCAGATGGAGCGTTTGCCGCGTCAGCAGAAGGCTCCTGGCAGCCTCGGCTACCTGCATGATGACTGATGAAAGGTTGAACTTTGATAAAAAGGCAAGAAAAGGAAAAGGCTCGTTTTCTTCCTTTGGCTTTTTTTTTTTTTCTTCTGGGTGGCAATTGAGAGACGTCCTACCAGGGTGGTCTGCGAGGTCTCTGGGAATGTGAAATGTTAGGAGGGCGCTCTCTTGAGGATTACCTGTTTGTTTACTGATTGTTTCACAGGCAGGGCCAGGCTCTCGGGGTCCTATCGGCAAGCCCCCGCCCCCAGGGCGACCTGGAAAGTCTCCCCTCGTCTGGGCAGGCCACCTGGGTGCCAGCTGTCCCTCAGCACCCGCCTCCACACTCAGACACACCAGGGCTGGCACATCTATTCGGGTCCCCAGAGCTCGCTCTCGCCCTTGGCTCCCAGGGCCTTTGTTCGTGGATCTCATCTGAGCCTAGTCCCGTAGGGGGGGTCATCTTTCTTCTTCTAAGATAGACAAAGATGGAACAAAATACGAGTGGAAACCCATCAGCAGCTGGCAGTTGCCTCAAACGGTGTCCCCGGGGGCCTTATGTGTGATTTGTGTCTGCCTGAGTGGAACGTGGGGCCAGGGGGAGGGGAAGGATTGCTGAATTGTCTTTTTCAAAGCAAAAACATAAAACAAAAGCATAAACAAAGAAACAGACAAATCCTGCCATTCAGCTAAGTGACAAGCCAGGGCTAAGATCAAGAGTTGGAAGGAAGATGCGAGAATTTTACCTTTAAATATGAGATTTAACAAAACACGACGCTGAACCCCCCTTGAGAATGGGACGAGTGGAACGACGGTGAGTACATGTCCGTCCGCTCTTTAGTTATTGCTCTGATCTTTACTCCGTGCAACCCCGGCCTTCGGCTGTGCCTGCGCGTGCCCGCGTGTGCATCCGCCGCCTCCTCCCGCGGGCCGTGCCGCCTCCTCCCCTCCTCCCGCGGGCCGTGCCTCCTCCTCCGCCGCCGGCCGTGCCGCCTCCTCCCCTCCTCCCGCGGGTCGTGCCTCCTCCTCCTCCGCGGGCCGTGCCGCCTCCTCCTCCGCGGGCCGTGCCTCCTCCTCCGCCGCCGGCCGTGCCGCCTCCTCCCCTCCTCCCGCGGGCCGTGCCTCCTCCTCCCGCGGGCCGTGCCGCCTCCTCCTCCGCGGGCCGTGCCGCCTCCTCCCGCGGGCCATGCCTCCTCCTCCCGCGGGCCATGCCTCCTCCTCCGCGGGCCGGGCCGCCTCCTCCTCCGCGGGCCGTGCCTCCTCCTCCCGCGGGCCGTGCCGCCTCCTCCGCCCGCGGGCCGTGCCGCCTCCTCCGCCCGCGGGCCGTGCCTCCTCCTCCGCCCGCGGGCCGTGCCGCCTCCTCCGCCCGCGGGCCGTGCCGCCTCCTCCGCCCGCGGGCCGTGCCGCCTCCTCCTCCGCGGGCCGTGCCGCCTCCTCCGCCCGCGGGCCGTGCCGCCTCCTCCTCCGCGGGCCGTGCCGCCTCCTCCGCCCGCGGGCCGTGCCGCCTCCTCCGCCCGCGGGCCGTGCCGCCTCCTCCGCCCGCGGGCCGTGCCGCCTCCTCCGCCCGCGGGCCGTGCCGCCTCCTCCGCCGCGGGCCGGGCCCCTCGCCGCCGCAGCAGCCGAGAGAAGGCGTGGGCGGTGCTGCCCGGGCCCGAGGCCTCTCCGTCCAGGCTCTCTGTAATTTCCTGCCGCAATCCTGGAACATGGTGAACGTGGCCAACGTCTTTGGGAGTCGTCCGTCTGACCACGGGAAGACATAGAAGTCCTTCCAGGGCTCGCTGGCGTGGGCGGGAGGTGACTGGCCCCCAGGGCTGGCACGGCGCCCCCGAAGGAGCCTGTTGGCAATAAGGACAGTTTTCCTACTTCGTGAACACGCAGACAGTTGCTCCTGAAGCTGTCGCTCAACACTTGTGATTTGCCCGTGACAGACAGTAAGGAAAGAACGAACAAGATGAGCAAATCGGATTGCGTCGCTTGAATGTCACCTTCGAACGAGAGGTGGGCGTAGGGAGACGACGGGGTGCACACGAGCGTGCTCCGTCTACAAGCTGCACGAGCAGCCCCGAAGCTCACGTTCTTGGCTACTTCTCCGTTCTGGAGAGCACTGGAAGCTCTAGCTTTCTCAGGGAGGGAAAGGGTGATGGGATGGCTTGTTTAGTGTGTTGTAGTGACATGAGGCCTGAACCATTACGTCTGGGACTACACAGACAAAGTAAATGTCATTGCTTTACTAATAATTGAGGTAGGCAGAATAAGGCATCCCCTGACCTCAAAACGTCTACGTCCTAATCCCCCAAACCGGTGAATGTGACCTTACATGGTAAAGGGGACTTTGCAGAGGTGGTTTAGTTAAGGATCTTGCGGGAGAGAGATCACCCTGGATTCTCTGGGTGGGTCCTTATTAAAGGGACGCAGGGCTGTGAGGCAGAGGAGGAGATCTGACGACAGAGGCACAGGGCCAGGGTCAGAGAGCCATCTGAAGATGCCGCGCTGCTGGCTTTGGAGCTGGGGGAAGGGACCTTGAGCCAAGGACGCAGGCTGTGTCTAGAAACTGGGAACGGCGGGGAAACGGACGCTTCCCTAGAGTCTCCTGGAGGAATGTCGCCTGCTGACACCTGGATTTCAGCCCAGTGAGACTCATTGCAGGCTTCTGACCTCCAGAACCGTTAGACCACAAATGTGTGTTGTTTTAAGCCACTAAGTTTATATGGTAATTTGTTATAGCAGCAATAGGAAACTAAACCAATGATACAAACAACATTACAATTTGACTTAGAAACATTAATTAATTAATTGATGGGAGGAAGAAAAGGAATTTGGTTCCTGTTGGTTCTCAAATGGAATTCAGGATTCTCTGAATAAGTGGTGAGCACAGTTTTTGTTTTTGTCTGCTCTATGGCCCTTCTCAGGGGTTATTGTTTGCTCAAGATTCTTTATTATTTATTTTATTTACAGCTTTATTGAGGTATAATTTATATACCGTAAAATTCACCTGTTCCAAGTATACAATTTAACAATTTTTAGTGTATTTACAGAGTTATGCAACCATCAACCACCATCTAATTATAGAATGTGCAAAGACACTCAATGTCAGGAGGTTGTGCAGGAGATGGCTAATGTCGAGTTCAGTTGAACATGTCCTTTTTTTTATTGAATCATAATTGATATACATATTTTTGGGATTCAGTGTTGACATATGTTGATCAAATCAATATTACTAGTATATATATCGTTACAAATTGTACATATTCTTTATGCCCCTTGTCCAATCTCTCCCCCTCACCCCTCTAATTACCCTAGATTTCTTCTCTCCTTCTGAAAGAGTAATGGTTACTCTGTTCATTTGTTGCCTAGATGATCTGTCCAATGCTGAGAGGTGTGATCAGGTCCCCCAATATTATCATAGAGCAGGTGCTTCTTCTGAAATGGGCTTTGTGGAGAGAGACACCCTCTTCTTTATCTCTGCTGGTGACTCTTCTTGTGTCAATGCACTCCACTGGCTGGCAGGCCATCTGCATGGTGGTTGTGATGTCTAGTCGCTTTTGCAGCACCCATGGTTGTTGTGGTGGCTGTGGTGGGCCACCCACATGGAGGTGATGTTTTTGGCATGCTTCTTGGTGCTGGTGGTGTGCCTGGTTGTGGGGAGTGTCTGGTCTCCGGCTCAAAGGCAGGCCCCAAGGCACTGGTGTGGTGTGCCTGGTTGTGGGAGGGGGTTCAGCCCCCTTCTCCATGCCTCAGGTCCCCTGGTGGGCCCCAAGGTACTGGTGTTGTGCCTGGGCCAGAACTAATTTGTTGTCCTTTGCTTACTTCTAAAACGGGGAACTTCCTGTGGGAACCAGTATTTGAGCTCTGTTGTTGAGCTAAATTGCTGCTCTGCTGCTGTTTCCCTAGGGAAGGCTTTTTGTGCAGCTTAGGGTTTAATGGTTGACCTTATAGGTACTTCCAACTCTCCAGAGACCGAGTGCAGCTGGGTTGTGTAGAAACTCTGATCTGGGCCTGAGTCTTTTCATCAAACTGCACCCCATGCAATTCTGTATTCCTGACCAGTCTCCTCTGAGTGGTCCTGCGCTGATTTGGGGTCAGATTGGCTGTCCTTGCTGTGCCCCAGTGTTCCCCCAGTGGGCCCGTCTCCCTCACCGCCCGTGCTGCAAACACTTCCATGGGACGGGCCCTGCTCTGTTCCCTTGCGATGACTCACCAGCCTCTTGAGTGGCTCCCCTTTTTCAGTTGTTCTGGCTCCTCGCTCCTATGTGGTCCACAGGAACCCTGTTAGTGGTTTTGCTGTCCTGGCCCTCTTCTCCCCTGCCACCTCCAAGCAACTCCATCCAAAGGGCACAGCTGTGGCTTCTGCTGGCTCCTGCTCCATGTGCTCAGCAGCTCCAGCATTAAAGTGGTCACAGCCTGAAATGCTCAGAGCAGTTTTTTCTTTCTCTCATCGTGGCTTCTCCTGCCTTCATGAACTCCATAGGCCTCTCCTCCTCTTCCCCTGAACTCCAGCGGCCCCAGCTTGGCTGTTGTTACATTTTTATAGTTGTAAATTGGTTGATTTGTGAGAGTGAGTGATGCTGGGGACCGGTTATTCCTCCATCTTGACCAGAACTCCCTGCTCAAGATTCTTATGGGACAAAATACGTATCTTGGTCAAGCTTTGCTGACATGTCCTTGACTATCTGTGTGTAGAATGCAAGTTGAATTTTGTTTGATCACTTGGAAACAGAAACCCACATATAGCCATGCTGTAATGTCCTGGTGCTCGGAGCAGAAAGCTTCTGGGACCCTCATAGATTGTGACAATGAAGCCTGCCTTGGTCTCAACACAGACTCCTGGTGAAGCATGGTTGTCCCCCCATCTGCTCCAGTCAAGCTCCAGCCACCCTGCTGCTCCCCCTGCTCCTGTCACTGAAGGGAAGTGGCCTCCTGCCACAGTGGAGTGGACTGATTATTCTTTCAGTGAGAACTGCTGCACCTGAAAAATGGTTGCCTCCTTCACAACACAGGTCATGAGCACATGTTAGAAGCTATGATGTACGCCACTGTGGGGGTCCCAAGATAAACAAGCCTTAAGCCCTGCTCGCTGAAGCTCGTGCTACTGGGTGCTTTGCAGAGCACAGTCCCTTGGACAGCAGTATCTGACTCACCTGGGAAAGTTGTTACAAAGGCCCGTTCCTGGACCATGGTTTGAGGAAATAGTGGACTAGTACTGTGTCCTCAGCTGGGGATAATTTTGTTTCCCAGGGGGGTTTTGGCAATATCTGGAGGTATTTTTGGTTGTCACAGCCAGGGGATGATGAAGGCTGGTACTGGCATCTAGCAGTCAGAGGCCAGGGATGCTACTGTACATTCTGCCATGCTCAGGACAGTCCCCACGACAAAGAATTATCTGACCCCAAATGTCAGTAGCACCGAAGCTGAGAAACACTGATCTAGTGGGTGAGTCTCTCTCACACACACATACACACACATTATGACACCACGGTGTTATATATCCCACTGCGGTGTGTATAAGTCTATCTGTGTGTACCACAGATATATATATATAGAGAGAGATGTGTATATATCAACCTCATACTATCAGCCCCATCAACCTTAAACTATATACTCTCCACCCCTCAACCTTACACCGTACACAAAAAGTATGGTGTGCTCTGGGAGCATCGAGCCTGCTGGCACTGTCTGAGGAACCCAGGGCAGGCCGAGAGCTGAGTCCTCACACCTGGCAGCTGGTCAGGGCCACATGTTGTATCGTCAGAAGCCATCAGAGGCATAAGCCATGTTGGTTATTTGAACAGAGAGGATTAAATATAAAGAACCTATTTACTAGGTGGAGAGTTGTTAACTAGGTGCTAAAGGGCAGGAAGAGAATTCTAAGGTGTAAGGTGTCTGGAGGTAGCATCTGCAAGATGGAGCCACCTCCTCCAAGGTGGGGGAACAACGGGGAAAGAGTAAAATTGCTAAAGCGTTGAGACAGGCAGAGGAAGGGCACGTGGAGCTGGCAAGGCTGGGGCGGCAGGAGGCGGTGCCAGCCGGCAGGAGGGGCTGCTGAGGTGGAGCTGGTTTGCCTCGCAGGCGGTGCTGGGGCAGCTGCAGGCTGGCTTCGGTTGCTGCCCGGGTGAATCGCGCAGGAGCAGAGGCCACTGTAGACAAATAGAAGGGACGTTCTCTTCCTCGGCGCCCCTGTCCGCAGAGCCTCACCTGGAGTCAGCTAGCGGAGCAGGGATGGGCTTGCAGAGCCCAGGCTCAGCCCTGGAAGGCCGAGCGCACACAGGGAGGGTCAGGTCCAGAGCCAGAGCCCAGTGACGGGCACGGCTGCAGCGTTCCTGACCGCAGACGCCCGGGGCTGTGTCGGTCACAGTAGTGAAGCTCTCCATGCACTTTTGTCAAGACTCCCACAGGTGATTCCGACCCACAGCCTGGACTGAGAATCCCAAATAGCAACAAGGAACCATTAAAAGTTTTTAAGCACAAAGATGGCACATTATTTGTGGTTGTGAAGGTGACTTATTTCAATGAACCAGAAGAGGCAGGTAAGGAGCCCGTGTCGGTGGCTTGTATGTGAGATCCGGGTTGGTGAGCACTTCATGTCCTCCTGAAAGGACAGAACGAGGGACTCCCCAAACTCCCAGATTCCCACGTTGTCTGCGTCTTGCATAAAATGTAAAAGGAGGCGAAGAGGATGGAAGGGCGCGGGGAGGAGGGAAGAGGCCAGGACAAAGCCCTGGAGTTGCAGAAGGTGGGTGGAGATCTGCATTTTATCTAAGTAAACAAGAGAAATGTACACAGCACAGTTTTTCGAAGCCGTTTTAGTCTAAGAAGCAGACGTAAAGTTGCGACCGAACTCTACCAGGGAAGACACAGGGCCTGGCTGGGAGGAGAGGAGGCGCTGGCCGCCGTCGGTTCTGCCTCCCGATCCAGCCGAGAAATGGTCCCGCGGCTCTGGAGGGCCACAGTAGGTGGAAATAACTCGGCTCGGACGTTAGGACTGAACCCACATCTCACCCCCGCGTTCACCTGTTGGGCGGCCCGTTTTCTGAGCAATTTCATGAAGGTTTAGTGCCTACGGTAGGGGTGATGATGGATGGCCCACAGGGTCTTTGGGAGGCTTTGTTGAAATGATAAAAACACCTAAGCGCTGAGCCTAGCTCAGCACGGGTCTGTCACTCACTGCCCATGGGGGTGGCCTCTCTACCCTTATCTCCTTGTCTTGCTTTCTCAGTCTGGCAGCTCGACTCTGGCCCTCTTCTGCTTTTATTCGTAACTTTTCCTATTCTGGGCTGGCCTAGAACAGGGAAGCCAAGTACCAAGACCTTTACCATTGGAAGTAAGTGTCATGCTCTGAAACTTGAGGAAAACAAAGTCTCAGCCAAAGAGAGGCACGGCTAAGGACAGTCATTTCTTTCTCGTGAAGTGTTCTCACTGGATTTGTAATGCAGAGCGGTTGCTCTTCTCCCAATCGGCTTTGTAGCACTGGCTGTTGAGATGTGAGAACTACGGCCCACAACCACGCGCCTTGTACCCAAGATGTATTTTTCCCCTACGCTGCCCCCTCCACTTTCTCTCTCCCTTCTTCCCATCTCCATCTCAGAATCAACAGAAAACTCTATTCAAAGAATTGGGCATAGGAAAAAATGACCCTAGAATGTGGTAGAGTGCAGCTGATTGGAACTGTTTTGCAAGGCCCTGCTCTGCTCCCAGCCTCCTCTTAGGGAGTGAGGCCCTGCATCCCGGTCAAAGGATGAGTGCCATGTCACATGCTGCAGGATGGCTTCCAGCCTCCGACCCTCAGTGAGTCCTCAGGGGCTGGGGAAGCATCCTGCATGCACATGGCTGTGGTTTTCTCATCTTGCACTCATCACTATATTCAGGAAGATGGATTTCTATTACGCAGCAGAACTGCTGCTCTAGGGTAAATTTTGACACAAAGCAAATTGCGTTCTTGACTGAATCAGCTGAAACAAAAATAAGGGGGAAGAACATAGACCTGAGATAGGTTTCAGGTCTCTCTTTTAAAAAACAGCTACCTTTGGAAAAGCACTTGCATGTGCAATTAAAACAAATGGCCATCTCTAGAGAACAAACTCGCCTTTCTAAGAAAAGGCAAATGATAAAAACCGTAACACATAAGTACTATAGAAGTTCCTAGTTGTCTTCCCTTGTCAAACCAGATGAGTATATAGTCATTTGTCCTTATGTATTTTAACCATTTAGGAATTTTCAGACATTTAAAACAATACTCAAGATTCTCAGTCATGCTGGTAGAAATCCTAGCAGTTTTATGTGTCGAGGCTGAGTGTTGCTTTTTTTGACGTATCAGTACCAACATTTAGTTAGTACCTAAAATGTAGAAACCACAAGGCTAGCATGTGTAAAACCCAATGAGATAACAAAGTAAGTGGATGTAGACAGCCCAGAACTATACCATCTCATCAGCTTCCGGTAGGTAAAGTGGTCCGACAAACTGATCCAGACGCTAGAGCTCATTGTGTGTGGTGGCTCTTTCTTTCACTCCCTAATTTTTTACTGAGTTTTTTTTTTTCATTTTTTTATTTTTATTTTTTAGCTCATTACTCTTCTGAAAGACATCAGACACATAGGACTGGTCCCTGTCTTCAGGACAGTCTACCCTGGAGGCAAAACCAATGTTGCCTTGCAGAATTAAGCTTTTATGTATTTGCCCCAAAATATGTATTTGCCCAAAATACAGGGGTATGGATGACAAAAGAGGAGGTATGGGAAGATGGAAGAGGTTACTGGGAACTGAAGGGCTCAGGAAGGCTTCACAGGTGGGGAGAGGCTTGAGATTGACCTTAAATAAAGCAGGGTTTTGACAGAGGTCAGTGACGGGGGGACAGAGGGAAAGAGGTGTGTATAAAGAGGATGGAAGGCATAAGATGTGTTTGGGGGCAATAAAGAAATAAGATGCACTGGAACCCTCTCTTAATGTTGGAGTTGGTTGGAAAGATGATTGGAGAGAAGATTATGAGGTGTCTTGACAAAATAGGGTAATGTAATAAAGAACTGTCGAATCTGATAATGCAGCAAAATTTATTTCTTGCTCATTTCACAGTTCATTGCAGGGATCTGGTGGGTATACTTCCATGTGGTGACCCAAGGAACCAGGCTCTTTCCATTTTTGTAACATGCACACTCCATTCACCTGGCATCCATCCAGAGAAAGAGTGAGAGCAAGAGGATTGCGTGTGAAGGATTGTCACTCTGCAGGCCTACGAGTGTGCTCTATTATTTTCATCCACCTTCCATCGGTTGGAACTTAGTCATATGGCCACACCTAACTCCAGGGGAGTCTGGGAAACACAGTGTAGCTGTGTCGAGAGACAAAGGAAACAGATTTTGGTGGGCACTAGGCTCTTCTACATTTGCTTTTAGCCTGTGTGGGTTGAACATGATCCTGAACTCAGTGGCCAGTCATCCTCAGTGTTTGTTCTCTGGTAATAATGTAAGCTCCTTCACCACTGTATCCCCAGCATATGATGGGCCTTAAGCAAATATTTGGTAAAATAATGGAATGATGGATAGATGCTGGAAAGGAGTCCTGGACACAGTGAAACTTCCAGAATGGATTAGAGTGGACAAGAGTTGAGGCAAGGAAGCCAGTGAGAAAATGTAAGATCCGTGCACCATGCACAAATCCTACAGACTGGGACGGCTCACTTCACAAAGACCATGAGACTGAGACCGATGCAATCAAGCAAGAGGAACTTTATTCCAGCATGCTGGGGGTCACCTTGTCTCCTGGACAGAAGTGACCCCCAGTTTACAATACAGGCATCTTTTATACAGTTTTTCTGAACAGATCTTTGTGACAAGATGAGTTGTTGGTTATCTGTGGCACCTTTAGACTTATGGGTAGACTTTAGCAGGCTGGTACCCTGATAGATTTGTGGCGTCTCTAGATTTACAGGTGGGCTTTAGCAGGCTGGTACCCCGATAAGGTACAGCACATTTCTCAATCGTTTATCTTCCCTGGGGTCTTGCCAGGTGGCCTTTAGATAAGGAACTAGTCAGTTCCTGGAACCAGTGGGGGACATTCCCTCCCTTGGAATGTTTAGTGTGCTTGGGCCTGACCTTTGTATGGCCCCTTAGAAGCTTCTTTACTCAGGCATTTGTTACAGAACTGCGTACATTAAAGTTATATTTTTCTACTATTCCACTACAATTTTTCTACGTCCCCTACAAAAACTATTGTGATAATCTGATAGAGCCCGAATTAGTGTGGTTGCAGTAGAAATTCATTCATTTTTAGAAACAGAGATGTTTACTTCTACTATTTTAACTCTCTTAGTTTATAGCATAGCCACATATTACAGTTTAACCAGATTCCCTGCTGAGCTGAAATCACAGAAGCAGGTTGTAAGCAGCAATTGTGTTCTTAGCAGGGGCCTGGACTTTCCTCGGAGGCATTAAGTGGAATGCAGGCTTGGGACTTGGGCTGTGCCACAATACTGCAACCCAAACAAAATAAAACTTGACTAAACCGGCAAACCCAGATTGGAGTTCAGGTTACTTTAACGGACTCTGGGGAAATGCAAACTGCAGTTGTATTATGGATGCAAAATTTGCTCTCTGACCTTGTTTTAAGGAAAATTACTGGAGTACACATAATCTTTTGCCAGCTTTCCAATGTGTTGGGCAAGTTAACTCTTTTGCAATTATACAATATTTTAAAAATTTTAATTTTAAAATACACTTGAAAAATAGATGCTGACCCAACAAGAACAGAGAATATCAAAGAAAGGAATGTGCTCTCTGTGCGCCTAATGGAAGCCAGCACACAGGCAACCTTGTGTGGCCTGAGGCTTCAGGATTTCAGGAAGTTGCTTGCAGATGAAGTTCTTTGAAATTAAAAGCTAAGGGCAGCATCATGGTGTCGTCCCTGTAGATTTGACTTTGGTGTTTTACATACAAGCTGGTGGTGACCTCAGGGTCGGGCCCAGACTCAGGTTACACACCTCTGAAGTCGGATGAAAGGCCCCTAACTTTAAGAGTTGAGTGAGAAATCTCAGAGCAGCTGGGGATTCTTGGGAGATTTTTAGTGATTCTTGCTGATCTGGGAATAATGTAAAAACAGAAGAGCTTTATGTGGTGTTTTTGCATGTTCTCTGTTGGTTTGGGGAAGGATCCAACATTAAAGAGCTTAACAATAACGCGTCTAAAAAGGCATATAACTTGCTCTCCACTTTTCATCTGTCCCCACCAAAAAATAAGCCGTAATAATAAAAATGGCAAGAACAGGAAGGGAGGCAGGGACAACAGGTGCTAGTCGTGTGCTGGGATGGGAGCCAGCAGAATCCTGACAACTGGGGGTCTTCTGCAGTGCCTGCGGTTAACACAGAAAGTGGTGGGGAAGGTGCAAGAAATGCCTGAACTCGAATCTTTCCCTTGTGGGGCCCTGGGCTCTTCGAGGCCCAAGTTCCTCATTTCCTGAGGTCTCCTGAGATATGAAGTGTCTGCTCAAGACAATGGGTACCTGAAAGTCTACCAGTTTGGTTTCTAGCTCAAATCCGAGAAAAGCCGATCCATTGAAATTCTACATGCCTACTGATCTATTTACCAAATTTATTGATTTTCTAAACAAACAAACAAACAAAAACCCTTAATTATTCATAAAGTTCATAGCAATTCATATTGCAAAGAACAGTTTGTACATCAGCCGTGCAAGTTTGTTGGATGTAAATTGACTGGAAAGTCCTTTTTCCCCTGCCCCAGCCTTCTGCATGTGCGGGTACAGCTTGCTCAGGCTGGAACAGCAGGCGCCTCTGAGAGGGGATCGGGGGGCTGGGCAGTCTGCACCTTCCCGTTCCAGAGGGGGTGGGATGCTGATGAGCCGAGGAAGGGGGAAGTGCTGAGGTTAGAGAAGGGGGCATATCTGTGTCAGAGGAAAGGGGTGCTAGGGACAGAAAGGACCAAAAACGAGAACGAGGGAGCAAGGAAAATATTCGAAGGCTCTGAAACTTTTCCCATAGGCCTCTGAGGCTGGGCCAGTTCTTCCAGTGCCGGTCATCCTAACCTCATAATTAGTTAATGAAACAGATTTGGTCAACTCGGTGAGTTCAGTGCAGTTCAGAACATTAGCTGTCAGTGTGTTCATTCATTTTCAGCAGCTCGGCTGTTTCCTCTAGCTGGAGTCTTGCTGAGACCTGCACAGCTTCAAGCTGTGGCAGAAAGTGAAACCCTCCTGGACAAAGATGCCTGCAGGGTCTTCAGAAAGACAGGGCCTGAAAGAGGAGGACAAATCCCATCGAACGCCACAGGGCTCCTCTGCTCCCTGCTGGGTGGAAAGAGAGGCAGTGACCCGTGAGTGTGGCTGCTCATCCTGCTTTACGTGACACTTTCCCAGGTGTAGTGCTGAAGGCCTCAAACCCAGGCAAACCAAGACACGTGGTCACCCTAGACCTAGCCCAAAGCTAGTCCTGAGAAGGAAAAAGACAGAGAGAGGGGCCAGCGGGTGGAGGGAGGTGACGCTGTGGTCATCTTTCAAGTCAGTCTTTTTGCAGCTGCAATTCGTATGTCCTCCAGGGAAGATCAGAGGATGCTTGGGAGAGGTTACTGGGACCTGAGCAATCCCCCAGGGACCTGCTCCTAGGGCAGGGCCTTAAGTTTGCTCCAGATATCTTGTTCGTTTAATCCATATGCACTTGCTTTTCTAAATGTGCTTTTTTTCTCTCTCTCTCTTTTCTTAGGGAGGCAGGACACAGTGCGTGAGAGAAGTCTGTCCCATTCTCTCCTGTCCCCAGCACCTTAGTCACATCCCCCCAGGACAGTGCTGCCCCAAATGTTTGGGTGAGTGACTATGTTTGGGTCAAAGAACCATGTTATTTCTTCTTGGAGTTTCTGCTGACAGTGTTTATCCACATTGTTATCTCAGGGTTCCCAAGTTGTCCTATTTCGTGGCTTGTTAGAGACAACTGCTCCTCCTAATGATGTGACTGAAAGGTGTGTATGGGTTTCACTCGTACCTCAGGCCGATTCTCTCTCCTTACACTTGTATCTGAACCTGGTGCACCAGGTAACCTGGGGCAGTGTCCCCTTGTGGTGAGAAGAATGTTGAAGGAACTCTCTGTGGTGAGAAGAGTGTTGAAGCAACTCTCTTTAACTGGGCACATGACTGGTGGTGGGAAGGAAGTTCAAAGGCACTGGAGGAAACACGTTGAAGAATGCACACTAGTGCTACTTTTAGCGGCAAAAGCAAGCGAGGAGATAGCGTGCCAGAAAATGAGGGGTTTGGAAGGAAATGCGAGCAACAGCCAATGGACAGAGAGGGTGAGCGCTTTAATACCAAGCATTCAACATGTTCTAGGCACCAGGCTAAACGCTTCGTGTGCTTTTTCTCATTTAATCTTCTCAAAAAGCTGTGAAATATAGGTATGAAATATGTAACTCCTGTGAGTAATGTAGGGGCTATTATTAGTTTTATTGCACTGAGAAGGAAGTAAATTCCTAGAAGTTCCACAACCAGTGAGTGGTGGCCTTGGTGTCTGAGCCTGAGTCTGCGTGATTCCTGCACCCACACCCTACCCTGCTGCAGCCCAGCTTCCCTGATGACACGGGGGCAGCATGCGTGTGGCCACTGGAGAGAAGACCCACGATGGGAGTCTCTAGAGCACGAGACTCTCTGGCTTCTTTATGATCCCTGGGCCCTTGAGCTCCTTGAGGTCAGACTGTTTAAGATTCAAATAAAAATATGTTGACTCACCATACACATGCAACAGAACATCCCGCCACCCCCAGAATCTGCAGAGATCCTTGAGGGGCTGATATTTTCCCTGCTTGCCTCTGGCTTTGTGCCTCTGCTCCTGCTGTTTCTTTTGATCTGTTCTGCTTTTTGTTTAAAAAAAAAAATATATATATATATATATATATATATACACACACATAATTATATATATATATAATTTTGTCCTTTCAGGGACAAAGTCTTTTCACGTTTTGTGGTGCCATTGCATCAAGACTTGTACAGCAGATTTTACTGAAGATTTGCAGCCAGTGGGGGTGATTAGTTTATAGAGAAGCATGGTGAACATAAAATGGAATTTTAAGCCCCTCTTCTGAAAAGGTCTTGGCTAGTTTGCCTCTAGCAAAGTTTCACTGCCTGTCTCTTCTGTTTGGACTTCAGCCTCCTATCAGTTACTGTACACACCCTTTCCTTGAATCCTTGCCCCTTTCATTCAGAGTTTGCTTTCTCCAACTCCAAAACATCCTGGTGATTTATTTTTGTTCATTCTCGGGTTACCACAGCCATACCTGAAGTCTATTTTTTTTTTAAACAACCAAATTGGCAAATAAAGGTATTTTGTTAAAGTAAGACAGTTTTCTCCTCTTTAAGGGATTCTTCTGCCAACTCATTTAATGTTTGCCCTCCTGCCCCATGTACACATTCACATTTAATAAAATAATTAGAAAAAAAGAGAATTGTTCAGACATGACTGATTAAAGACATGTCCACTTACAGGTGTGCTTGTGCCCCTAGAATAAAATGGGCCAGTTCAGGGTGGTAGAAATCAACACGCTGTGGGTCCCGGAGGTGACAGTGTCCGTCCAAGGGGGAAAGTCCTCACAGAGGAGGTGGCATTGAGCAGGCCAAGAGATGAGCAGTTTCCATTAATGCTTTGAACCCAGTACCGTGGACACGCTGAGACAGCTCAGAAATTTCCCACATGTGCAATGGCTGTTGTATTGAATGCAGGCTTTTCTGTTCATTTGTGGTTATAAGACAGACTATAAAAGGAACAGTAAGTTTTGGGTAACTTGCTCATTAAATTCCCGCATATGAGACCTTTCTTTGGTTGGGCTAAACCCCAGTAGAATGATGTAGAAATGGCTTAAGTCAGGTTGTACACAGAGTTTCAGAACCTCTCCGTTGAATGTTTTACGTTGGGGCCATGATGACTTTGGGATTAGGGTAAGATTTTATGTTCTTTTATGGTAAAAAGAAACATATCCACAGAACAAAAGACAGAGAGGAAAAAAGCAACACTGATGCTGAAGGCTTGGTCTAATTAGACTTTTGGCTGATGGGGCTGATTTGCTCTTAAATTTTTCCTTGAGGAGGATTCATCCACCGGGCATGCCTCTGCTGTTTGCATTTCAACTTTCTTTCCTTGCTTTTCTCATTTTCAGAAGAGTCTTATCAGACATCAGTGTACACAGAGCAGCTCCCAACACACCTCTGAGAGACACAGCCCAGGATCAGATCTGAATTATACCACCACTAATAATGATAGTACTTACCATTTGCCATTTATTTGGGTGTTTAATGAGTGCTAAGCACTGCACTAAGAACTTTATATCCATAAATTTAGGTAAAATTCACATTTCAGTGAGGGATAATTTAAGCCATTGGAAACATTTATTCAGGGGGATAAACAAGAAAAGGTTGAAGAGTCTGTTAGTTCATTATCAATTGATAGATCAGTCAATCCATAGATCCATGGATCCATCCATCCTACCATCCATCCATCCATCCTACCATCCATCCACCCATCCTAGCATCCATCCATCCATCCATCCATCCATCCACCCACCCATCCTACCATCCATCCACCCATCCTACCATCCACCCACCCATCCTACCATCCACCCACCCATCCTACCATCCACCCACCCATCTACTCAGCCATCCATCCACCCATCTACTCAGCCATCCACCCACCCATCTACTCAGCCATCCATCCACCCATCTACTCAGCCATCCATCCACCCATCTACTCAGCCATCCACCCACCCATCTACTCAGCCATCCATCCACCCATCTACTCAGCCATCCATCCACCCATCTACTCAGCCATCCATCCACCCATCTACTCAGCCATCCATCCACCAATCTACTCAGCCACCCATCCACCCATCTACTCAGCCACCCATCCACCCATCTACTCAGCCATCCACCCACCCATCTACTCAGCCGTCCACCCACCCATCTACTCAGCCATCCATCCATCCATCTACTCAGCCATCCACCCACCCATCTACTCAGCCATCCATCCACCCATCTACTCAGCCGTCCATCCACCCATCTACTCAGCCATCCATCCACCCATCTACTCAGCCGTCCATCCACCCATCTACTCAGCCGTCCATCCACCCATCTACTCAGCCGTCCATCCACCCATCTACTCAGCCACCCATCCACCCATCTACTCAGCCATCCACCCACCCATCTACTCAGCCATCCACCCACCCATCTACTCAGCCATCCATCCACCCATCTACTCAGCCATCCATCCACCCATCTACTCAGCCGTCCATCCACCCATCTACTCAGCCGTCCATCCACCCATCTACTCAGCCGTCCATCCACCCATCTACTGAGCCGTCCACCCACCCATCTACTCAGCCATCCACCCACCCATCTACTCAGCCATCCACCCACCCATCTACTCAGCCATCCATCCACCCATCTACTCAGCCGTCCATCCACCCATCTACTCAGCCGTCCATCCACCCATCTACTCAGCCATCCATCCACCCATCTACTCAGCCGTCCACCCACCCATCTACTCAGCCATCCATCCACCCATCTACTCAGCCGTCCATCCACCCATCTACTCAGCCATCCATCCACCCATCTACTCAGCCATCCATCCACCCATCTACTCAGCCGTCCATCCACCCATCTACTCAGCCATCCATCCACCCATCTACTCAGCCGTCCACCCACCCATCTACTCAGCCATCCATCCACCCATCTACTCAGCCGTCCATCCACCCATCTACTCAGCCGTCCACCCACCCATCTACTCAGCCGTCCATCCACCCATCTACTCAGCCGTCCACCCACCCATCTACTCAGCCGTCCATCCACCCATCTACTCAGCCGTCCATCCACCCATCTACTCAGCCGTCCACCCACCCATCTACTCAGCCGTCCATCCACCCACGCAATACTACTGAGCACTGTACTGACAGTACAAGCAAAGCCTATAGGGACACAGCAAGGGGCCGCTCATTCTAAGAGGTGCCAGGGCCTCTGCGGAGGCCATCTGGGGCTCAGCCGTGAAGAAGATGGATTTTCATTGGCAGAGAAGGAAGCTTCTACATAGAGCTCTGCATCTGTATATTTATCTTCTTCCTTTTACCGAGAAGGATTTAAGGCCACTTACAAAATACATGAAGCACTTGTAGATAAAAGGTAGGAAAAAAGGCAAACCAGGTTAGTCACAATTTTTCAAGAAGTACTCAACGGAAGTAGAGCTATTTTTAATTCTTAATGGAAAAAAATATATCTCTGATGAATTGAGAAAAAGAGGACAATGTTTATAGTAGTGAAAACATGATTTCACCATCACTTTTACAGTAAATACAAAAAGTATAACTGCTTATTGATACTTCTAATACTATAATGACCTAAAACTAAGGTGTTATTTGACCGAAGTGATTATAGTGTGATGGGCCAAATTCACGTGATTCCAGCTGACACAGTTTTCTGACAGTCCAGGGTAACTCTAGATGTGTTCTCTAGAGGAATATTTAGGGAAAGCATGAATTTTGTATTTTGCAAGTAATCCTTTAATTTAGTCTGTAAGTTCTCACGAAGTTCAGGAGACTCAGGCCCTGGATATGCACGTAAGAATATCTGTGTTAGTTGAGATATTGACAATTATTACGTTAAGAGTTTTCGGCTGTGTAGGTTAATATTAACATTGTAGATAGAGTGGTGATCTGGCAAGGCGGCATTGCCGATGCCATTTTATGAGTGACGTCGGTGACGCCCAGAGAACTGCTCCTGGTCACAAGGGAGTCCGTACGTGGGACCCAAACTATACCTTCCTGTCATCTTTTGTCAGTGAGTTTTCTGCCGGTGGTGAGAGTCAAATTAATGACTCAATTCTATGTCCACACTGTATCCTGGCCTTGATGCTCCTCTGACAGCACTTTTTCTTATCTGCTGCTAACAGTAATTCCAACAACTCTAATTCGGAGAACAGGAATTATGTGCGTGTAGGTATTTTCAGCATTTTATCAGGCCTACTGGTAAATACAGATGGCCACTAATCTTCTTACAAGAAGAAAGAGGGGTGTGGATGTAAATTTGGTCCGTGAGCCTGAATCCTTGGCTTCTGAATTTAGTCCTTAGTTAAAGTAACATTTCAGAAATGTGTTGATGGGCGTCAGGGAGTAGAAACTCAAATGCTGCAAGGAAGGAGGAAGTTGGATGGTATTCCTTATTTGGGATTGCTCTTTGGGCCCTTTTGGTGGCCAGTCCAATCCTCACATCAGGGAACACTGAGCAAGTCCTACAGAGATGCTGGCCTATGAAAGGTGGGACTCCTGGCACATGGAGCTGGAGTCCGCCTCTGCCCCCTGTGAGTTAGCTTCAGCCTTTATGCCTCTATGCAGTTTCCTAACTGAGATGCTGTCTTAGTCTGTTCGGGCTGCTGTAACAAAATACTATCAACTGGTAGCTTCTAAATAACAGAAATTTATTTCTCACAGATCTGGAGGCTGGAGAGTCCAAGATCAAGGTGCTAGATTTGGTGTCTGGTGAAGGCCCGCTTTCTGGCTCATAGATGGTGTCTTCTCACTGTGTCCTCATGTGGTGGAAGGGATGAGTGGTCTCTCTTGGGCCTCTTTTATAAGGACACTAATTCAATTCATGAGGGCTCTGCCCACATGACCTAATCACCCCTCAAAGGCTCTACCTCCTAACACCATCACTGATGATTAGGTTTCAACAGGTGAGTTTTGTGAGGACACAGAGTCTCAGACCATGGTTGATGCTGTTTCGTTAGCTCTTTTTGCTCTAGTCCTCCTTGAGAGGTGCAGCTCAGGTATCACATCCTCCAAGAAGTTTCCTCTGACCTTCCTGTGCCCCAGTTCCCAGGGTGGCTTCTTTCCAGAATTTACCATACTGTTGTATTGAAATGATCTCTTGTGGGTTTGCCTTCCCACTGTTAGCTCCATGCAGGCTGCTTATGTCTTTGTCATCTTGACTCATGATGGTGGACATGTAATAAAGATTTGTTGCACTTACGAGGTTCATCTTGGAATCAAACTCTTTTTAACTATGACTCTTTAATGGCCCATGAAGATCCCCTGGGCATGTGTCACCCAAGGCTCTATTTTTGTGCACTGGATTTACCTGGTCTTGAGAGAATGTTGAACAGTACCATGATGTAATTGCTGATGAAAAAAGCGGACATACCTGGCTTCTGTTTTGCTCACCCTGTACTGTTGTTTCTCTCTAGGTCAGAGGAAAGTGTTTGATCTCCCTTCTGGGAGCTGCCTCTTTCGCAGTGATGTTTATGACAATGGCTCCTCATTTCTCTATGATAACTGCACAGCATGCACCTGCAGGGTAAGGTGGCTCCGAGAGGCTGTGGTTCAGAGTAACAGGTCGCGCTTTAGTGTTGACATTATAGACAAAGGCGATGGTGTGCTACTGGCAGGAGGCATTACTGATGACATTTTAAAGTGAAATCACACTAAGGTCACAAGGAAATTCATATGAAGTATCCACATTTATAACTCACTGTCATATTCCAAGGACCAACACGTTAGCACTTGGGGGTGAGAACCCAACATTGAGGGACTGTCCTGAGGATTTGCTAGAATCAGACAAATACAGATGGCAGTGTTCGCTGGCTCTAATTATCTGAGATGAATTCTGTAACACACCTGGCAGTGAAAATGGCTTTAATCACATTCAAGTGAAAAGAAAGGCATGGGTTGACAGTGTGTCACCTAGATAAACCTGGCATTGGGAAGAGAGTGCTTATGAGTTGTTCCTTGTACCATGTCTTACTTGAGGCACTGCTCACTTTCCTCAAAAGGCAACCAGAAGTCTAATTACTCGTAAAGAAGGAATTACACAGCTCCAGAATGTTTAAGGGACACATGTCACACATTTATAGACTGTACTTATGCAGTGATTAATTTTTGAAACCAAGAAGAGAGGCATTTATCATGGACTTTAGAATCATTCATTAGTGAGTTAATCCAAACATCTGTGTGACACAATTTTAGAATAATGCATTTTGGAGTTGATGATTGCTGTTGTTTTGTTTTTAGTAGCTAAAGGGCTAGAGAGGGAAAGAGAAAAGCTTTGCTTAATGTCAGCTATGAGTCAGCAGCTGGGATTAGCGTTGGGAAGTTCCTGATTACTCGAGGCATGCTTTGTAAGTGGCATGCACCGCTTCAGGAGGAGGCTGGCTCAGGGCTGAATTGTCTGTTCCCTGGCACTAAACATGGAGTAATCCGTAAGCCTGAGAATACTTTCCCGAGGCCTTTTCCTCATCCCGTGGTTTGTATTATCCCACAGTCAACACAGAGCAACCCCTTCTCCTTGTCTTGGCCTCCAACCTCAGGACGTCTCTTCTCCATCAGGAATTTCAGAGGTTATGGCTTCCTGTTGAGGATACCGGGTTCTTAATGAAACACGTAGCATTCCCAATTTTCTTGATTGCAGGAAGACAGGCGTCCTGTGAACTGGAGTTAGTTATGTTTGCAGTGCCTTGAGTCTCATGAATTCTTCGAGAGGTGATTAGGCAATATGTCCCAGGGCTTACCAAACAGTGTAACTTATATTTTTCATTCAAGAGGTTGTTTAATCAGAGTATGAATTAACAGTCATCTTTGAGAGATTGGGTGCTTGAAGAATCGAGCTACAATCATTTTTGGAGTTCAGTATTATTTTCTATCTGCTTGGAGCTTCCCAATCCAGCATTCCCACCCAGAGCTCCTCATGATTTCCATGGCAGGGACAGAAAACTGTTTAATAGTCCTCTGAATGCAGTATGGCTTCAGATCTCTGTGCCTTCAAATCTGAGGGTTCCTCTCCCTGCAGTGTTGTCACCTTTGTATACATACATATATATATATATATATATATGCACATCATATAACATACGTGTGTGTATATAATATAACATATAATACATGTATGTGTGCATATATGACATATATATGTGTATATCTAATGAAAGCTGGGAGAGCTACAGTGAAGTAAGCATTATTGGAGACCCAGTGAGTGCCCTTGTTTTTCAAACTAAAGATCAGAACATGCAGTTTGACAAAGGACTAATTTCTCTCCAGTCTATGAGTTGACTTGGCAATGATTTCTATGCGCCAGGTGTAGCTTACGTTTCAGGTGCACGGTGCACCTGAGAAGTGATCGGAGGGACGGCGTTTCTTTGGAAATCAAGCCATACTCCTTTAAGTTACAGATATGAGCTTGTCACCCTCAGAGGCTAAGTTCATGCCGTCCGTGGTAGAGCTCTAGAACCCAGGTACAGCTTTGGAGTGGTTCCTTCGGTTTCTTTGTAAACACAGAACACACTTGAGGCATTTCATCTCTAGGCATTGCACTGGCTGTGAGCTTTTACTCTCTGATCAAAGAAATCCTGCCTTCACATTAGATTCCAAGAGGTGGCATGAAGCCTGGAGGAGACGCAGGGGAGACTGTTCTTGCAGGATGCAAAAGAGGAAGGGGGCAGGCCCCTGGCCAGGAGGGCCTTCCTGCCACGGGCTGGCTGGTGCAGCCTCATCAGCCTCATGGAATTGTAAACCCTCGGAAGGTGGAGATTGTATGCCACACTCTCCACGGCCCCCTTGTACTCTAGTCCAGGTATTTAATCGACAAATAACATTTAGAAGTGAATGAAAGACTTATTGTCATGAATTAAAATATGGTTCCTACAGAATATGTTTTAAAACAGTTAGTTGTGGGTTGTTAAAGGGAGGCTAGGTAGGATGCTTGGTAGAGGTGAAAATCATTTCTGATTTCTAGTCTGCCTTGGGCCCCCAGGACTCTACTGTGGTATGTAAGAAGAAGTGCTCCCGCCCTGGCAGCTGCGACAGAGGTGAGGGGGGCTGTTGTGAAGACTGTCTCCTGCGAGTGCCCCTGGAGGACACCAAAGTGTGCAAGTTTGGGAACAAGATTTTCCAGGTATGTCATGAGCCAAGCTCATGGAAACTATGTACTCCTGTCCTGACTATGAAAAAGCTCCAGACACAATGCAGATTGGACTATTCCATAATTTGCATGTACATTTACATATGTATGTGTGTATATATACAGTATAATGTATTTATTTATTACAATATTATATCTACATATGTGTTTAGAATCAAGTGCAAGTAGGGGCAGAGGAGCAATTCTGATAAATGTTTTTCTTTGGCTTTATTGTTGTTTTCTGAAATGTTTCGGACACGTAAAACATTATTGCCTTTTCTAAATGTGGCCACCAGTGACTGGGGCTGAGCTGAAGGCCCGGTGAGCTGTGGGTGCTCTAATGCCCAGGGGTGCCTCAGCCAGGTGGAGGTGCTCAGTAACACTTGTCAACATGACGATCCTTCTCAAGATCCTGATGGAGCTATACAGCCTGATACTTTTAGAAGATTTTCACAAAGCTACCTTGTCAAAGAAACGTTTTCTCGTTTGGAAGATGTTCAGGTGAGAGTGCTCATGTGTGCATGGCCAGCACAGCAGCCGAGCGCCGGCGAGAGAGCCCTGCTCCAGCTGAGCAATAGGGTTGTCTGTGGCCAGCTCATACCCTTCTCAGGCATTTTATGTTATTTTCTGAGGACCCCACGTGGGATTGTGCAGGGACCACTGAAACTTCAGAATGTAGATCTTTGGCTCTGTCCAAAGTACTTCCCACCTAGTCTGTTTTCCCCAGGGGTGGGGGGATCACTCTGTACCTGAAGGTGTTACCACATGGTACCCACTAGAATCAAGTTCCTCAGAATCAAGTCGGATGTGGAAGCCACTCAGTTGTGCTGCCCCAGACCACACCTCCTGGTTGGTGGGAGAGGTGACAGGACATGTCATGCCCGACATAGGGGGATGCGTGTGTGTTGTGTGTACACTGGGCTCTGGAGCCACTCAGATGACCCTGTTACTGTAAAGTTCCTGTCTGTCTCCAGAGCACCTGGATGAAGTAGACTCACTCTCATGGTGGCGTTATGTGGCACGCACTTTCAAGTCACCTTGTAAAAAGGTTCCTGTGAATGCTGAGGTGTGGAATAATTTACAGAGACACCGAGTCCTAGAAATGTGTCCTCGGAGAACTTGGAAGTGTCAGATGCCCTTTAGGGTAGACCAATTTGGTCTTTCTTCCCTGAAAGGCTCTGGATGGTAGGAAGTCTTTAAAACAGCTTCAAAAGGTGAGGGAAGGGAAGAGGAGGAGGAAGAGTCAAAGATCTGAACTTGTTTCTCTGTTTTTAACAAAATCTGCTATTTGGACCCGCAAGCCCAGGAAAGAGTCCTTGTTTTGTTCTCAGGCTCAACTCTGTTGTCAGGGATCTTTTTTCCTTCAAGCAAGGATGCACATCCCTGCCTGTTCTCCAGATGTACAAGGGCTTCTTGTAACTGGACATTTGGCAATGGCTGGTTATAAATCCAATGCACCAAAGAACTTCCTCCAATAGCTCTTCCTGTCCGAGCAAGGGCCTAGTCTCGGAAATGTGTCCCAAAGTGCTATCCTGCTTTTTGCGAGAAACGAGAGTACCAGGCAGGCAGAGGCAGGATGTGCATGGCTCTGGGAGTCTTTTGTCTGAGCTCCGCATCCTTGGATGGCTTGCCCATCACGTGTCTGCCTGGGCACTGGAATCAGTTGGATTAGCCTCTGCTCCTCGCATGGTCCAGAACCATGGCACATGTGAGAATAAACTAACACTCTGGACATCTTGATTAACTGCTGGTGCCTGGTACAGCTTAAACATTTCAGTCCTATCAAACAAGGGGAAGTTAGGTCTTTGTTATTGCATCATGTATGAAAGTTCATACTTGGTTGTCTCCTAGGGTAAAACTAAGTAAACAGTGCAAGATGCCAACATGACTTGGTTGGACACACAAGAATTCTTTTTATATCCTGGAGAGGGAACACATACACACACACATGCATACATGTTCATACACATGCCCTGAATCCTCACTAATCTTTATCTTAAATCAGTTGGGTGTAGATAGACACCCCAGAGTCATTTAGTCTACTGATGGCGTCCCTCAGGGTAAGAAATACTTTCCTCAATGGAGGAATCATAGCCTGTTGGCTCAGCTCCTGTGGGCCTCCAGCTGATATCAGAATCCTGTGCTCTCTCCTGTAGGATGGAGAGATGTGGTCCTCTATTAACTGTACCATCTGTGCTTGTGTGAGAGGCAAGACGGAGTGTCGCAAGAAGCAGTGCCTGCCCATCAGCAGCTGCCCCCAGGTGCGTTTGGAATGCAGGTTGGCTGTCTCTTTACCTTGGTGTCTTGGGAAATGTCCCATGTATGGCACAGTCGCATGCCATCTTTTGGGCCCAGAATCCAGATCCCCCAAAGTGTGGCTGCTCCTAAATAGCCAAATGCCCCTTGCAAAGCTTGCTCCGTCTTTTGTGCAGTTCCCACCCAGATTCTAGCCTTGCAGGAAAGTAGCTTTGGCCTTGCCTTGTCCCAACTCTCTGATTTCTTATTGACTTCTCCTAATTCTTTTTTAAAACATCTTCAGCTCCTGTTAGATCAGCTCCTTGTTTTCTTTTATTGGGTTTTCTGTTTAACATCATAACCGTCTCTTGCCTTTTCTTCCTTTCTCTCCCTTCTCAAATCAGAGCTTTCTTCTAATAGCCTTTCAAATAATATGTGGTTGTTTATTAATAGACTCCTAAGGGATTTCTCCTGCCTAACAGCAACCCTCGGCCCTCTGCTGAAGTTTTCTTTCTCTAACCCTGGCTTCCACTGTAGCCCCAAATGGACATCGTGTCCTTATGGAAATATCTCTTTTCAAAAACCCATAGTTCCAGCACACTGAATAAAGCAACCATTATCTTCTAAAGCATGAGCTTCATTGAATTCACCTCAGCAACTTGAAACCGTTCAAGGTTTTATGCATTTTGGGAAAATGTCAAACCTATTCGATAACTTCCTGAGAATGAAAAAAATTTTTTAAAAAAGCATATATTCAGTGCATGCCTCCATCTCTGTTGTAGACAGCTTTTCATTTAATTAACATCTGCTATTATTATAAACAAAAAGTTGCATTTTTCCTTGAGTGCCAAATGAGGCACAAAAAACAACAGCTGCTGCTATTGCACAACTGAATACAGGAGGGAGGGAAGAAGGGGAAAAAAAACCCTAATTAGTCTTGCTTTAAAAAGCCTCAGACATAAAACTGAAAACCTCCCATAAAAGAAAAAAGGGGGGGAGATACAATAAGTGGACTTGAACACGGTCTGTTATAAATATTCATTGGGAAAAATGGGATTGCATCATGTATGCCAGTCCCCGGGGAACCTGAATGCTAATGAACTCCCGCAGCACATGTTAGTAATAACGGGCTTCCTTATTCCACAAGACAAAAGCAGGGTGCTGTGCCAACCTGGGGGCTCCGCTAGCCAGCCTCAGCAGGCCGCCGAAGAGGTTCCAGCTTCCCTTGAGTTCTGCTGCCTGCAGCAGGGTGGGTGGTTTTCACTGTCCTCCTGCTGCAGGGAGGTCATGCTGTGTGTGTCGCCAGCCTCTCGGTAGCTTCCTCCTCTGTGGACCACATTTGGGAGTATCCATCCCTCCAGGCGAAGGCCACTCCCCTGCTGCCCCGCCTCTCTGCCCTGTTCCAGCCCTTCCTCCAGTTCACACTTTCCCTTCTCCGGGGCCAGCTGAAGGTCTTCGGAAGATCACTCGGCCCTACCTTGGAAATCTTGCTAAAACGTACTTCCCGTCCTGTGTTGCCTGGGGAAATAAATAGAAAAGAGAAGCAGCCTGCGTCATCCTTCCTGGCCACCACCTGTCTCTAGTCCAGAGGTGTGTGTCTTGTTGGAGAAGGTCCTCATGGTTGCGTCCCCGTCTACCCTGTCTGACAACTCTCCCCGAGGCAGAGCAGTGTCACTTGAGAGAAGGACTGTGAGCGTTCAGGTGAGGATTGTGTCCGCTGCTATCTCAGCACAGCTAAAATGTGCTGACACTTGCTCTGGAGTCGCGGGACTGACTTCATTTAACGCTGAGACCCCTCCTCTGAGGTGCTGTCACTCCACCTTCTCACAGACGAGGCGACAACGTGGCCAGAGTCCCGCAGCGGATCATGTATGTGTGCCCCTGGTGCTTTGACTTCACAGCTTGCCCTTGATTTATCCCCCATCCAATTTAGCAATGTTTCCAGCACCACTTTCATTTTCCAAAGAAGGGAGATGGCAGTTTGTGCAGAGGTGCAGATGTGGGGGTCACAGTCACGGGTGGTGGGGGCCTCAGCTTTGAACAGCCCTGCTCCATCGGGGTGGAGCACCCCCTCCGTCCTCCCGGGGCCAGCATTCCACGGGTCGGCTGACCTCGCTTGGCTTTGTCCTCAACTGCTTTCAGGTATGAGAAACTACAGGAGACCTCTGTTCCCAGCAGAAATAGATGGCAGAGCTTTAGGCAATGAAAATATGTCATGATGCCCCCAAACCATGGCGTGGCTAAATGGGGCTGAGTTTCAAATCTCATTCGGTCATCACAGCCTTTAATGCACCATTTTAGGACTAGCTGATGCAAAGATAAGTCAGAGCTGGTTCTAATTCCTCAATAATTAACCAGCATTTTTAAGTCAATATGATTTCTTTTTTGAGTACTTAAACCTACTCCTGATGCAACTGGCTAGCAGTGAATGAGTGAATAAGCAGCACATGACTGTGTGGCCTTGACACGGACCTTGGGAACCTCTCTGTGGCTTGATTCCTTAGTTCTCTGTGGACAATGAAATAAGGACACCTGTTCCTGGAAGGTTGCTGTGAAGTTTAAATGGGATAAAGAGTGAGGAATGCACAGCACTGTATAGCGTACAGCAGGCACTCGACAAATATTAGATTCTCTTAAAGCTAAAGGATTAGAAAGGATGAAATTCTGCTGTGGAAAGAACATGGCCTTTAAGGTCATACAAAATCAGGTTTGATTTTGGATTCTACCACCCCCGTGACATCAATTTTGTCACCTACACAAAGGGAAATACTCAGCTCATAAAGTTCTTGTGCATCTTGATAATAATGATTATGATAATCTGTAATATTCACTCAACCTTCATGTGTTACAGGTAGTAACTCAATAAATCCTCATAACTAACCAGATGTTAGGTAACCTAAGTAGAATATTTAGTGGGATGTTTGTTGCATAGCAAGCACTCCTTAGCTGTTAATCTTCTTCCATTTTTCTTTTTCTAAGTGATTAACCACTGAGTCAGAGATAAGACAAAGCTATTCTCTGATATGGGTCCAGAGAATATGACTCCTCTTTTAAATGTCATGCATTACAAAAATTAAGAGACATACAGTGTAGGAAATTGTACTGTGTTTCCAGAAAGGTAATGGAAAAATACTCAGCATTTCAAAACTCTCAGCTTCCATGGCTTTGACTACATAACAGTGACTTGGCATGGATAACATACCACTCTCTGAAAGAAGAAATTGGCTGAATTTGATCTGTAGCACAGATATTGCCCATATGCATAGGACCGGATGAGTCCTGAGCTCAGATTGCAGTTTATTGTCTGGGCCCCTCCAACAAGTAAAGACAGAGAGAAGGCCTTGCATGGACTGATAGGTTGACAGACAATTCCCAATTTTATGTGTATGCACTTGGTCTCTAGAGGGCTAGATCTGGATACCAGCGAAAAGGTTGAGTCCAGACCGTCTCCATCTTCCCTCCATGTGAGAAAAATCACACCAACGAGTCCTTTAGGTATTGTGTTTCCTGGAGAATAAAAACAGGAACACCTTATGAATGCCTTCGCCTGCCTTTAGAACCTGATGCTTGACACTCATTTCTACCATCGTCATCACCATCTGGGCATTGAGTTCAACTATGGCTTGGACTGACTTCATTGCTTTATCTGCTATTAGATTTTAAAAAGAAGTTTTTGTTCTCAGCAGACCCTGTTTCTTAACACTAACCTATTATTTCTTTTTCTCTTGATTAGGGTAAAATTCTCAATAGAAAAGGATGCTGTCCTATTTGCACTGAAAGTAAGTTCGTCCCTTTGAAAATGTGCTATTCATATTTGTTTTGCAGTTTATAGTGCAACAAGAAAAATAGTGGTTTAAGTTTTTTGCACGTTTTAATTCTGTAGGTATAGGATGGGCTCATCCCACCTCCCTATATAGGTCCTTTAAGTTTATGGTAATAATATCACAGAGGCACAATTGAGATGAATGTAGACATATCCATCAGAATTGGTTGTTATGAGAAATTAAGATAAATGATCTGATTAGGTTTTTAAAAGGATTGGATAACTTAATGTGCATTTTAACTGCTAATAGCATTTTCAGTTCATAGTGGCTAAGATAGTGATAACCAGGAAAACCAAACATCATGCATAATCTAGGAGAGGTTCTTTCTCTCACGATAAAAGCAAACAGTTGCGCATCCTCTTCCGTCCCCCCCACCCCACCCTTCTCCCTGTCACCTGGACACAGCAGTGTGGCTGTGGGCAGAGAAGCTGCGGTGTCTCAGACTGCAGCACTGATCCCACAGAGCACGTGCAGACACACGCCTAGGACTAATAGCAAATTGCAATTTTAGTCCTCCTCACATTCATATGGTTTTGAGATAGCTTTCTGAAACGTTTCATTGAAAGAGGGGTATTAGCAATGTCACTGTTGAGTTAGTTTCAATGTATGATGAGCAGGATTAAGAAAGCCATGAAATCTATTAGAAAGTATTTTATGAGCCAGTCAGTCTTTGAGAAGTGGGCTCTGATGGCACTTGAAAGCAGCTTTCACATGAGGACAGGTTTGTTTCCTCCACTTATCTAAAATCTGAGTTTATATTACTAAAAACTATCTTGACTTTTTTTTTTTTGAGTGGTTTAGTGCTTTCAACAACACATATGTAGGGCCATTATATGTGTGTGTATATATATATTACACCTGCACACACATATATAACTATTTTATATATATATAAATATATATATATCTACTATCATATATTACTATTTTAGAGACAAAGAGCTACTAAATGAAAGTGGGGAGTGAATTAACAAAAATTAAACTATAGATTTAATAAAAGAGATTTCCTTTAGAGATAAAGAAGTACATAAAATAATGGAGGCCAACAAAGTATGATTTAGTAGAATCCAGGAATAATTCAGTAAGAAAAATTAGCTATGATTAACACACCTGTTGATTTAGAAACATGTGCATAAACTATTACATTTAATCATCCTTCCAGAGACCTTCTGAGGAAACTTTGTTTACAGATGGTTCAGAGGCCGCTTTCAGCTTAATTCCCTTCTGGATGAGCAGTTGAGTCTATGTTGACGAAGTTTTCCTCTGTATCCAGGTCAATTGAGATGTTTGCATTTCCCTGTAAAGTATCTTCTGGTTGAAGCACAGACAGACCTCAGGGGAACTCCTAATGTTGTCTAGTGAATGCTTTCAATTTACATGAGCACAGACATGTGACATCTGCCAATCACATTGTTATTAGGCAGGATCACTGCTTATCAGCATCACGAAAACACGTGGCCAACCTTGTACAGAAACAGCCTAAATCTGGAACTCTCGAATTTTATAAGAATCCAAGAAAGTGATTGAGATAGTTGAGAGAAAAGCTATGTTTTATTATTAGTCTATCCATAATGAGCTGGCCTTTCCATATACAGAAGACTGGCGACTTAGAAAGAAAAAAGCAAAGCAAAGGAAAGAGAAAGAACAGAAGGATGGGACTGATAAAACAGAATCAAGCTCTTACAGGTGCTACTAAACCCTGTAGTGGGTTAAATGTGTGAGTGAGCCCATGGCTTCTGTCACTGAGAGAGGCAGCTGGCAAGAGGGAGGCGCCCAGCTGGGAACACCAGAGGCCACCGACTTGCACCTGCAGCTAGCAGGTCAGTGCTGGAGGAGCCCAGGCATGTGGCTCTCTGTCCAAGTCCAAATTATTTCATCAGATGGCTATTTCTCAATTTCCTTTAGCGTTCTTTCCATCTGTTTACTCTCTCTTGCTCTCCGGCAGTTCTTCTATCATTGCCGTAAAACACATTCTATTTGGCAAGCCTTTTTTGTTCAGATTGAGTTAGAGATGGGATGACTTCCAATTTTTTAAGCAGTGCCCAGCTTTTCATAACACATTCAGGTGGACTTATTCTGATGTCCTTTAGCTATGGCCTAAAGTCCTCCTATTTCGAAATTCCTTTGTTATTATATACAGGATCCAGAACAAATCTTTGAGCTCATTTTTTCCTCCTCTGTCAATTATGAAAGCTCTTCTGATATATGGGTTTCTAGAGTAGAGAAACCAAGGCTGAAACTACAAACTAAGGCTAGTGTTTTCTAAAACCAGAGAAACTACCAGTTTATAACTTATTAAAACACAAATTCTCATACACGCAAATGTGCGCGCACACACACACGCCCATGCTCACACCGCAATATGTTACGGTAGGGTTGTCAACCTCAGTATTACAATAGTTAGCCAGATAATTCTTGGTTGTAGAGGGCTGTCCTGTGTATTGCAGGATGTTTAGCAATATTCCTGACCTCTACCCACTGAGTGTCAGTAGCAACCCCTTCTCAAGTTTGCAACAACCAAAAATGATTCCAGACCTTGGAGGGCAAAATCACCCTGGTTGAGAACCACAGGCACTCCAAACGGGAAATGGCTTGGGTGGATGCAGAAATAAACACTGCAGTACTAGTAACAATACTTCCTCTCAGGAGTATATCTTAGATGCAGGAGCAGAGTAAAGGTTGCCTTTCCGTTAGTGTGTAAAATGACAGACCAGAAGCCTATGGGTTTAATTGAATATGTTTTTGTATTTTAATTCCCTAGCCCTACAAAAAAGTTACAAAGGCATAATTACATCTTGTTAAAAGCTGCCATCTTTGCTTCGTTGCTAGGAAGCTAGAAGTAAATTTGCATCCGACCTCTAATGGCATGCAGTTTTTGAGTAATAAGCTTACTTCTGACTTCATTGCATATGTCCACTCTTACGTGTTTTTAATTATTTAGTATGTATGTCTGTAAGCTACTTCCAATCCTTTTTTTTTTTTTTTTGGAAAGAAGCAAGAATACATACATACATAAATGAAATTGGTTGATTGCAGAACTTCAAATACTCTAAAATTTATTTCCAGCAGTGGTGGCATGGCGCTGTCTGTTTCTAAAATCCCATAGGATTTCTTCCTTATCTCCTGGGTTAGTCTTAGTCTTGGGAGTGTTTGGGAGTTCTCTCCCCCCAAGAGGAAACTTGAAGTAAATATGTTCGGACATTTTTGTAGGCCCCTCTTTGCAACTGCCGGTGATAATGGTGATTTACAATCCTGTCGGTAACAAGCAATGACCGAGGCACAAACCTGTTGCCCTCCCTTTGATAGGGTAGTCTTGGTAGGGTTGGTCTGAGGGGCAATGATGCTTCTATCAAAACGGGAAAAGCAAAAGTCCTCTTGAAATCTGGCCTGGAGGGAGTATGAAAGCATCGGCTGCCTTTTACTCGTACGGGACATTTTCTCTTCCTCCCTTTCCAACTAGAAAGAATTAAATTTAGTTTGGATGATTTATTTAAAATAAAATATTTGAAGTGAGCTGAACAAACTTTATAAAGCTTTCGTGCAAGTGCTGTTTCTTGCCAAACTAAGAGGCTGTAGCCTAAAGCAAGCTCGTGTCGCGGGGCCGAGCCTCACGTGACCTCGAGTTAGGTGCCAAGAGGCCACTTGTCTGTTGTTCATGGAGCATTTGGTGTATGTGAAATATTATTTTACTGTGTGTTGGCAAATAGTAGGTGGAATCTTGAACTAAACACCCCACAGAGGCCTGAATCAGATATATCCTTTGGTGGCAGAATATCTGTTTTCAGACGTGGAAATAATACTTCATGTCAAAGTTTTCACTGATAAGAGAGGTGTGTGTGTGGCGGGGGGTGGGATGTGTGTGGAAAGGGAGGCAGAAGAGGAGAGACTGAGATTGGGAGACTGATTGTGTGAGAGAATTTATCTCTTAACCATCTACAGGACCAGAGGCGACCAAAGGCAGCCCAACCCCAGGTCTCATAGATTCATTGAACTGTGCCTGTAACTACATCAGATGTAGCCGTGGGAATCCCACCCTGAGACGAAAGTTCACAATTGCATAACACCGAGGGCACGGTGTACTGAGCACAGATGTGCACTTAATTGAAATAACCTCAACTACACGTCCCACAAGTAACAGGAAATATCCAATTTCAGCAACTCAGGGTGTGAGGAGGCTCACAGCTGCCAGGTGACTTTTAACCCCCCGTGGGTTAGTTTCCAGCTGTGCACAGCCTTGGTGTACCTGCTGCCTGAAACCAGCACAGCTGGCAGCATTCATCCCGGCTGGTTTGGGTACATCTTGCTAAAGCCCTCTGGGATGCCTCCAGGTATCTCCAATGAAGCAGAGTAGCTGTAAGAGAGGAACACAGCCTCATTTACTCCCCTGGGATAAACGTATCGGAACAGTGACCTTGGGGCATATTTTATGAAAAGTCTCCACTGACAGAGGTTCTGCAAATTAGGAATTCTGTATTTGAGCAAGGTTTCTGGCCTCCGAGACTGTAAGCAGCTCCAGGTCCCTTAACACCAAGCGTCTGTCCTTAACTCAGGAAAGCAAGAAATTTGAAACCAGAGCTCAAGATGCTCGTAGAATAAGAATTTGTGGTGTTGACTTTAGCCCTGCCAAGGAGGTGTTAAGCCCAGCAGCCACTGAAGTTTCTGCTCAAGCATCTGGAGTTGGGTTTGACGCTGCTCGTGAGGCCCAGCCAGCAGACGGGGTGGCAAAGAAAACCCGAGTGTGCCACACACGGTGGCCAGGAGACCCCGCATGGGCAGACGCAGCACTGGGAGGCGTATGAGGAGATCGGGTTGTTTTCTGTTTTATAGCTGTTCTGCTGTTAGGGACGCTGTGACTTTAAATTTTCTTGCTGTGTGTGAGTGCAGGAGTGAAGGAAAAAAGTAAAGTTGTTGGGGATCGTCTTTCTTTCCTCTCCTGCTGTCAGCACCTACAGGATGCTAGTAGTGGATAAAGTAGTACTCAGTAAGCTAATATCGGTCAGCTGACGGTCACCAGCATCCTCCTCCTCATCGGACAGTAACGGTGGTAAGAGACGCAGCAGCAGCAGCAGCCGTAGCTCGTATTGATTCAGCATCTGCTCTGTGTCTAAACACTGTTGTGGTTGTCTCGTTTGATCTCGTTTGATTCTCACAGCCAACTGGTGGCCAAGTAATATTATTAGCGCCGTTTCACAGCTGGGGGAACTGAGGCTCAGGGGTTAGGAGGGACGCCCGAGGGTAGTGGTGGAGGCTGCGTTCCTACCAGGCAGGCTGGCCCGAGGGCTTGGGCTGGGATTCCGTCCCTCGCTGCCTGGCTGTTTTGTACAGTTTGGTAACCATTGCATTTTAGAGGGAAAGAGAAGGTCTGGAGGCCTTTGCAACTGGTAAGAATTTGAGATTGTAGAGGGTGTTAAGAGGAGTTTCCAACTTAACAGCGTCCTCCCCCACACACCCCCATGCCCGCCCAGGAGAACTGGAGGTGCAGGGCAGTGATGGCCGGGCTGCTCCGGCTCTCTGACAAATCAGGCCGGCTTGGTTTTCCACGTCTACTCATTTCTCCAGGTTTGTTTGTTGTTTTCCCCTCCTGGCAATTTAGGACTGAGGTATTTCTGGGGGCAAGTGAAGAGCTCCCCCAATTTTCTTACTTATCAATATTAAAACACATGTATTTTATACTTGAAATGAGACTGTGTAGAATTTCCACCAGGAGTGAGGGGGAGGCAGGTTGCTCTGCTGTGCAAACGCATCACCATCTCAGCATCGTGGGATCATGTAAGAGAACAGACCTTAACTGGCAGGTCCGACTCCCTCTTCCCAGGCGAGGAAACTGAGGCTCGTGGTAGGACTAGCTGGAAGAACTGGGCTGAGGACCTGCAGTGTTTTTATTCACTTATTTATGTTTTTGACCTGCTAGCTCAGTATTCATTCTATAATATCATATGACCTCCCTGGAGTTTTGCTTAGGAAAGTTATTTTTTAATATAGATGTAGCATTATGAAATCATTCAATTAAAAGTTACCTTCTTGCCTAATTTTGAAAGAATTTATTTTGTATATAAAGAGACATTTAGATTCATTATTAAATGTCTGGTGCACTGTAGCCAGGGCTGCCGTCTTGAATCTGAAGAAAGACACAAGGACCCGGTTTTGACTGAGGGTACTTGTGACCAGAACTCCTTAGTGATGGCACACCTAAAACACAGTGAAATGACAAAACAAACGAGCAAACTGTGAAAGTGAAAACTATACTCGTGGAAAATGCCATATAATAAATTACACATCAGTGTGTGCAAAGCCGAGGCAGATTTATTCCTCTCTGGAGGTCACATCTTTGAGCAAGAACAAAAGTTGCCGCATTGCTACCTCTGCTGCCACTGCACCTGCTCCTGCTGCCAGCAGCGATTCACAGAATGCTGGTCACTGTCAGGCATTGTGATACACGCTCTTCAAGCACTCTGCCATTTAACGCTCATCATGATCCTGTGAAGTGAAGCCATCGCTATCTCCGTTTTACAAATGAAGGATCTGAGGGTCAGAGAAATTAAACAGCGTGAGGTCAGCTAATACCTGGTTCATAAGACTCCGAAGTTCAAACTTCTTAGCACTGTTCTGTGTTCTCTATTGACTACATCTTTGTTTTGGAGGTTTGCTTCCAAATACGTACAAGGTTTGACAACTTCTTTCTTTTGTACATGACTAGGGGCTTTTATCTGAAAGCAGTTGTATTTGCTCACCATTTAAAAACTTACCTGCATTTATGGGCTCACTTTAACCTCTTCAGTCTCTGGGGTTTACAGTACTTCCGTTCTAACCTTTGCTGATTAGCTGAGCTACGTATTTCCCTTTGACGTGGGATTCATATTTGTGAATGCTGCCGTCCTTCTCCCGTCACAGTCCGCTTCCCGGTTAGGACTCTCCACCCTTAATCACTGTTTCACTCCTCTGCTCTGCCCTTCGTGTCTCTCTTTAATATGCATATCTGCTCTCCTTTTAATTTTTGCCTTTTCATCTTGTAAACTCACAGCTCTGCCGCCACAGTACCCCTTCTTTAGTTAGTTTCTCATTCTGGTTTCAGATTTGTCCAAACTCTGAGGTCTTTAACATACCACTTCTTGACAAGATGCTAACGTGGTAGATTCTCAGCTTCTAATCATTTCGGAGAGCACATTCTTCTTTCAAAATACTGCATGTGAGTTTTATTAACTGTTGCTAACTTTGATTCACCAAATTACGAGTTGGGAGTTGGATGGAGGGGTGAATGGCTGTTTCCAGCCCCCGTCTGTTGACTGAATTCTGGCGCCTGCATTATCCCAGCTGCACAGGTTTTGAGCCTTAATGTTGTTTCTAATACTTTTGGCATTTCTTTCCCAGTTGCTAATCAGTCGTCAAGTCTGGTGGTTGAGTGTCTCTTTGTATTGTTTTTCTAATAAATAATCTCCTTCCCATTCCCGTGGCAGCCAGTCCCTCATTCTACTGCCTACAACTAGCCTCTGTCTTTTCTCTTTCAGCCCTTTTGCATACTTCTGTGAGAACCCAAGTTTGGCTTTCACGAGAACCTACACCAACATCCTTCCCTGGTCTCTTACACAGATTCCCAAAGTTTGGTTTTAGAAAACACTAGTGCAGAGCATAGCAATGAGGAATATTTTCAGAATAAGTTCCTATGATGAAATACATCGGGGAAGTGCTGGACCAAGTAAACATGGACGTGTTTTCTTACGGCAGAATTCTGAGTCCCTTATGTGTCAGTGTGCATGGTAAACCTTCGGGCGGGTAAAGGAGGCTAGAGCACCTCCCAAACTCATTTGCACTGCACAGCTTTTTAAAAATTCCTACTTATTTTGGCAGAGCAACCGGCAAGATTGATGTTTCATAGGAAACACGTTAAGAAATGTTGGTTCACTGGAATACATTTAAACATCTAAGGCTGGCAGTAAATCTCAGGCCAAGTTATTTAGGCAACTAAGGTGTCTCACATCTCCTGAAGCAACTTCCCACCTGGGTCAGACTGGACCCTGCTCCTCTGCAAGCCGTCTTCTTTCCTGTGTGTCTGACTTTACCGACATTCTTCTTTTGTCCTAGAAGGCCCCAAATCTCCATTTTATATGTCTTGTATAGACTAACTCAACTGACATTGTCTTTTCAACAAATCTACACTTTATATGTCTGTTATAGTCTTATTCAATCCTATTTTAGTCTGCAGTAGATATCTGTTTGCTGGATTTGCATAGCTTTTATTATAGTAAAACTAAAAATGACTACTCTCTGAGCATGCATTATGTTCTTGGGACCTTCACAATACTATCTTTATCTTTCTGACCGCCCAGCAAAGTAGTTTTTTTAGACCCCTATTATAGGTGAGCAAACTGAGGTTACATCGGTAGTTTGTGCATGATTTTATAGTCATGAAGTGGCAAGACCAGGATTCAAACAAAAGACTTCCTGCAAACCAGTATGCTCAATGTTTGCAAAGCTCTAAAGTGGCTGGAAAGCCAGGTTGACTTGGAGATGTGAAACCTACTGTCTAGCTCAGGCACTCAGCTCTCTTAACTGATAAATAAAAACTTCTGGTTTAAAGAGAGGAAACATTTTAAGGTCAGAACCTGGATAGTGAGAGTGGCAGAAATGCATCTTCTATAACAAGTTTGCATTAACACTTGGTGAACTTTCAGCATTCTGGAAGGTGCTCTAGAGGACATGGATAAAAAGCTGATACATACCCTAAGCTCAGGAACTTGTAGTGTAGTTGGGGAGATGAAATAGGAACACATTAAATAAGAGAACCATATAATATAGTTTATAATTAACTTCTAGATAGGTGTTCTTCATCTGAGCTTCACAGACTCCTACAAGGTCATGGATCAGCCTTGGGATAGGATGTCTATGCACCTCTACTTTTGAGAAGATACCCTTATGTGCATTGGGGGGAAGAGTGTCTACACATTTCTTCAGATTCCCAAAGAGCTCTGTGACCCCAGCTAGTTAACAAGTTCACAGGATGCTGTAGTATCAGCTGTGAAGTTTGTATCACAAATCAAAGTGGGGGAGGCAATGGTCTTGGAGCCACAGAGACTGGGTTGGACTCTACCTTTACTGCCATTGGTTGAGTGGCTGAGTGCAAGCAGGTACTCTCTCCAAACTCCTGGCTAAGAAATTAGGGTAATAATATGTAATGTTCAGAGGCATAGAGAGGATGAAAGGAGATAATGAAATACAGAAAGCATCTGGCACAGTATCTGGCATAAATGAGTTACTTTTTTAATAGTCACTTTGGCTGTTGCCAAATGTATTAGTTTCCAGTGGCTGCTATAACAAACTACCACAAGTCTAGTGGCTTAAAATAACACACATTATTATCTTGCAAGTTCTGGAAGCCAGAAGCTTGAAATGGGTCTCAGTGGACTAAAATCAAGGTGTCAGCAGGGCTGTGTTCTTTCTGCAAGCTCTAGGGGAGAATGCATTTTCCTGCCTTTTCCAGCTTCTAGAGACCACCCATGTGCCTTGGCTCCTGAGCTCTTCCTCCACCTTCAAAGCCAGCAGTGGGGGGTTGAGTCCTTCTCATGGTGTGTCACTGTGACACCCGTGCTGCCGCCTTCCTCTTTCACTTGTAAGGGCCCTTGTGATTACATCTGTCCTCAGATCATAGAGGATAAGTTCCCCATCTCAAGGTCAGCTGATTGACAGCAGTGATTTCATCTGCACACTTAATTCTCTTGCTATGTAAGTAACAGATGCACAGGTTCTAGGCATGAGGATGTGCACATCTTTGGGGGACCATTATTCTACCTGCCACACTTGGTCATATTAGGAATTAAGTTCTTTTCTCGTGTTGTCCTGATTCTGATTTAGCTTTTTGATTCTGACAGTACATTTCAGTGGGGCAGGTTGTCTCTATTCAGATGGAGAAACTGGACTTCAAGAGGGGGGAAGGAAATGACTGCCCAAAGGAGTATCCGAGTCACTGTTTTGAATTTCCCAGCTAGCTCTCTTGGCACCAGAATAGTTCCCCCATATTGTTTCTGACTTTTCAGATTTTTTTCTAATAATCTGTACTGAGAGCATTCATTAATTATTCAATTAATTGATTAAGCAAAATTCTGTTGGTTACCTGCTGAATGTGTCATTACACTTATCAATTAGCAAGTTCAGTGTGGGTGATTTTCTACCAAAATGTGTCATTAAATTAATTAATTAACCCATCCATTCAACAAATATTTACTGACAAGTATTATGCCAGGCATTGCTCTGAGCAGGGCAAAGATAAGTCTATTTATTACATGTGTACATTTAGATCCTACCATATACAAGGCAGTGTGCCACTGAGAAGGACATAAGCAATTCATGCCTAAGGAGTTTAAGGCCTGACTTAGGAGTTAAGGAGTTACCTTATAACTGTCGCATAGGGCATAAAATTATTTGTCATAAGCCAGCTGTGGGTTTGGCAACCATATTTTTGACCTTGAAACTGAGAAACACAGTGTGATCGCAGGATAGAATATTTGAAATTAAGAATGTCCTGGAATATTTGAGCTATGTGGTCACTTTTGCTTTTGGAATTTAGAGGAAAGAGATGGCTTTGGCATCAGGGATATTTCTGTGGGAAGCTGGCATTGGAGCCGGGAGCTGAAGGATGGACGTGTGTGGTGTGGACTGTGGGGAGGTGCTGGGCAGGCACGGCCCATGGCGAGGCGAAAGTGGGAGGGGACAGCGCTGGGTTTCACTGGGCTCCCCTGGGGAGGCCCTGGGATGGCAGCCGTGGCTCTGGCTTTGAACTTATTTTAGAGTAAAACTTGAAGTTAGGGACCGCTTCTTTTGTTTGCACTTTTGTTACAGTTGGAGTTGTGGAAAATACGTGAAAACAAATTTATACACTTAGCATACCTATGCAGATTTTTTTAAAAATCAGTTTTTCCTGTGCAGATTGGTTACTGTCTCTGGTGGATTACAGGCTGGTGGAAAGAGATGCACTTACCCCCTTGCCGGCCCGTCCATACCTCCACGCACACAGCAATGTTAGATTAAGTTCTGGATTTAAGAGGCCAAGGATGTAAAATCTTGCGGAAATACAGGTTGGTCCTCAGCCATGTGGGGCATCAGCTGTCACTGACACCTCTGTGCGAGGCCAGGGGCTTCTGCATGGAGGGGTTCGGGTCCTGCTGGGTCACACCACAGCCTCTTTCCTTCAGAGGCTTCCAGCCTCCTGCGGAAGGACCTGGACAAGCAGCATAAAGGCTTGAGTCACGGCCAGTGTTTCTCATCCCAGCCTCCCGATTCTTGACTAAGACTTGGCATCATGATGACCCCTGCATGACACAGCGACTCCAAAGTCCCAGGGGGCATGTTTCCCTGCAGTTTGTGCTGGGAAAGATTTGAAGCCATGTTTTTAAAAATCTGATTGGCTTCCTCATGGTTAGAACCCTCTGGAAATGTGCTGATCTGTGTCACGGTGTGGTGTGACATGTTGGAGAGACTTTTCTCTTTGCAGAAGGAATGCACTGAGGACAAAACACTCCTTTCTGTGTTTTCAAAGCAATTTTAATGACTGGGGAAATTTTATGACATGTTAAGTGAAAAATCGGAAATAAAATTTCATGTACGGTATTCTGTTAGCTGTGTTAAAATAAACACACGCACACACCCAAGACTGTAAACGGTGGTTATTTCTTGGTGGCAGAACGATGAGTGACCCTGTTTTTCCTTCCTTTTGCTTCTCTGGTTTTGTTTTGCTGTGTTTGCGGGGAGGGGAGTTAGAGTCTACTCAGTTTCTCTTGTTTTCTTCTTTATAACGAGGGATTGTATAATTTTCCCTTAATTTTCTTTGACAGATGTTTTGCGAATAATTGTTGCTCTCAGAAGAAAGGCATTTCATTAGAATAAGCAAACATACCTGATGTGGTTAAGAGAAAAGCACTGGAACTGTGTTTTCAGAGGCAGCACGACACTTAATTCTCACAGCAGTCGCATTACTGTACGGAACATCAAAGGATGTATTTTCATTCAGGATTTTTACCTTTTGAAAGCAAATATTCTTATTCCAAAAGTATACATAGTCATTGTAAACGATGAAATGTAAGTGTAAATAATAATGTAAGTACATGTAAACAAGAAACAGGAAGAGAAATGTCATACATAATTCCATTACCTAAGAGATTAAAAAACCCACACTCTTAATATTTGAGTTTATATACTTCTGATCTTCCCCCCCCATGCCTATGCACTGGTATACATAAGCTGAAAACAAACCCAAACAAAAATAAGATATAATGATTTGATTACAAGACTATGAAAAAACGTGCCACCAGTGGTAAACTGGCATTTTTCTCTCCCTTCTCTGACTTATGCACATTCAAACAAAGTTGGTTTCAGGATGCTCTGTTTATACATCTCCTCCCACCTTCCCCCTAACTCTGGCGCCAAGCTTTCCAGAAGAGTGTGACCGGACATCTGGACATCTTGGACTGCAGCTCGTTTCACTGGGTCTGCTGGAATCAAATCGTATGAGGATGCAAAGTTCGTTCTCATCCCCTAAGTGCTCTCTAACCTTTTTCTTTTTCAGTTAGGCCGATTTTTGTAACCGTGAGATTCTCACTTTCAGACACTCTCCAGCACATGTGTTAGCTGCTCCTGCAGGATCTGGCATAGGGACCTTGAGGTACCAAGAAAAAGGGCCAAGGATTCAGTTACTTTAGCTCATGATACAAATGTCTCTAAATGCAGCACATAATTCTCAGGCATCTTCATAGTCATGAAATTTACTTGGCCTGTTCTATATCGCTGTCACAGAGAAGAACCATCCTGGTTTCCAAACCCTTCCCTTCTACAAGTTAGGGCCTCTTGAAAAATGTCTTTCCTGACATCCCTGCTCACACATGATCTCCTTTGCCTGGGGTCTCCCTAGACGTTCCTCTTGCTTCCTGCCCAGCTGTGAGTAAGCTCAGGCTTCCCCAGGGCAACGCTAGGCAGTAGATTTTCTGTTGCTTCTTTGAGGATTTGCTTTGTCACATAATTGGCTTTATCCACCAGTACCCAGGTTTTGGCGCTTAAAAACAAAACAAAATCAGAAAAACATAAAGGAAAAAGAAAAATAGGGTCACTCATCATTCTGCCACCAAGAAATAACCACTGTTTACAACATTGTGTGTGTGCATGTGTATTCATTTTTTTTTTTTTTGCCTTTTTTTTTTTTTTTTCGTGACCGGTACTCAGCCAGTGAGTGCACCGGCCAGTCCCATGTAGGATCCGAACCCGCGGCGGGAGCGTCGCTGCGCTCCCAGCGCCGCACTCTCCCGAGTGTGCCACGGGCTCGGCCCCATGTGTATTCATTTTAACATAGTTAAGATAATTCTGTACATAGAATTTTGTTTCTTATTCTCCACTTAACATGTCATAAGCATTTCCTTAGTCATGAGCATTATTCACAAACTTTTTAATGCCTAGACAATAGTTCATTTTATGAGTCTATTACAAAGTGCTTAGCTATGTGTTTAATGTTAGAAGACAAACTAAATATCCGTTTTCTGATGATGTATCTATGATCATTGGTAGGCATGGAGAGGCATATGAGGGTATGTAGTGAATCCTTGACAAATGTTAGCTGTTACTGTGTTTGTTAATGATCATTTTGATGCAGATGTTGTCAGGACTTCAGAAGGAGCAGTGGGCTGTTCCTGGTGCAGGAGATTGCCACAGCAGAGTGTGGGCAGCAGGTGTAGGCATTCCCTGTGCCTGCTCTCCTCTGAGAGACAATGTCCTCGGGAGTATAATTTCAGCCCCTTTGGTAGTACCTTGGTCTTTCCAAGCTGAGGTTCATCTATGACAAGCTCGACAGCTCAAATGCCTTGACTGATTCTGGATTTTCTTGCTGAGTAGGTAGAGTTAAGAACCTGAAAAAGCCCTTCTCTGGAATTTGGTGCATCTGATGGTCAGGGTAATATTTAGCCCTTTTGTGGCACATGGTAGTATTAATTTTGAGCTGTCATTCTCCTGATGCTATTTTGGGTGTCCCAAAGAACTGCCTTGCTCCCTGTCAACCAAAAGGCAACATTTTCATGCTAGGGAGAGATTTCATTTGTCAGAATGTGAGCAAAATGTGTGATAGGACCATTTCGAAAGTAATCATACAGAGAAAGGACTGGAAAATACACATGGAGAGGTCAGACAGGTGGGGACACTAGTTGGGGAGATACAGAATTAGGAAAGTGGGGGCTGGGAACTACGTGAAACAACAAACAGGGTAAAATTGGGATCACAAGGCAAAATGAACAAGAAAAGAATAAGAAGGAAACAGAAATGGAGGGTGGATTCAAATATCACTGCTGAGCTTTCCAAACTGCTCTCCCACTTCCTTCCACCCTGAGGACTGCAGTCCCCAAGGAGTGCCATTCATATATTCTTTAAAGTACTTGTTCATTGAAACTCTCCTGCATGCCAAAAACTATTTCTCTCTTTTTTTTGAGTCTCTATCAAATATTGACCAGAAAAACTAATTTAGAACAAGTAATTAATTTGTTGATTCCAAATACCTGTGATTTTTATGGAGTCATATGAAATTGACATATGAAATGACATAATGTGTCATTACATAAAATATTACTCTCCAAACACTTTAGAAATGAAAAGCAAGTGTTTGCAGTGGGTCCCGTGGGTCCTATCAGATCAGCGGGCATATCCCTCCTCTGTCGTACCTCAATCCTTCCCTTAGATATTAAGAGCAGCTACTTACATGACACCCTCATATTCTTGACCTGGCTATTCTAGTGTTGAGTGGAAATTGCTCTTTTTATTACAGTTCTTTCATCATTTGGGTTAATTTTTCTAAATGAATTCCTTATTTCCTGATTGTGCCTCCTTTAAAAAGCAGATAAAATATCTCTGCATGGGAAACAAACCAATGCTAAGTTTTGTTTTAACAAAGAAACAATATTTAATTTCCTATAAAAAATCTTTCAGATGCCTCAAAGTGTAAAACTTTAGTCTCATGAATATTTGAATTCATGTTATTTCGGAGTGATGAATTCATTGGAATTTCCTAAATGTAATAAATGATGAGTTTTGTGATTTGTTTTTTTATCTAACTTTAGATTTTGTATGTAGGAATATACATACAAAATATAGGAAACTTGTGTTTCTGCAAAACATGTAAAAACTATCTGTGACTATTAGCTTTGTCAGTAATTTGTTTTCTAACACTGTTAGACATGTATCTGTTTTGCAATTCTATTTTTTTTTTGTCCTGAGTAAATATATGGGTGTTGAATATCATCATTTTCTTTAAGACCATGAGTGATACTTAGAATACCATGTTTCTAAATTTTTTGAATTAGTTTAATGGAAATAATACCCATGTTTCGGTGTGTTGTCATTCATGTGGCTGCCATTATTTATTTATTCATGTACTTTTTTGTTCTTGATTCTGTAGGTTACGATGTAAGGCCAGTTCTTAGTTATATTAGATCAACACTTCATCCCTTACGTGAAGATCACAGAACTGCATCCAGGCTACAAAACAGAGATGCTCTAAAAATTCAGAGTTGTTATGACAACCTCTAAGTGTAATAGCACTGGATATATTATAGGAGAATTAAATGAGATTTGGCAGAAACTTTTTGAGAAACCACAGTGTTTTTTTTTTTTTTTCAAGTTGAATTCTCTTGGTGCATATCTGCCAGGCCTCCCCCTCCCCCTCACCTGGCAGGTGCCCCCGGCAGGTTTCTTGCAGGGACCCCTGGTTGCTCTCTGACCCCTCCCGTGGTGTGTGACCCCAGCAGGTTTCTTGCAGGGACCCCTGATTGCTCTGCGACTCCTTCCTGGTGTGTGACCCCGGCAGGTTTCTTACAGGGACCCCTGATTGCTCTCTGACCCTTCCCGTGGTGTGTGACCCAGGTAGGTTCCTTGCGGGGACCCCTGATTGCTCTGCGACCCCTTCCTGGTGTGTGACCCAGGCAGGTTCCTTGCAGTGACCCCTGATTGCTCTGCAACCCCTTCCTGGCATGTGACCCTGCTCTTGTCTCTCTGTCCCGCAGAGCCCGGCGTTTGCACGGTGTTCGGAGACCCCCACTACAACACCTTTGACGGGCGGACGTTTAACTTCCAGGGGACGTGTCAGTACGTCTTGACCAAGGACTGCTCGTCGCCCACCGCGGCCTTCCAGGTGCTGGTGAGGAACGACGCGCGGCGCACTCGCTCCTTCTCCTGGACCCGGGCGGTGCAGCTGGAGCTGGGTGGCAGTGCCCTCAGCCTGCAGCAGCATCTCAGCGTGCGCTGGAACGGCTCGCGGGTCGCGCTGCCCTGCCACGCGCCGCACTTCCGCATCGACCTGGATGGCTACCTGCTGAAGGTGACCACCAGAGCAGGTGGGCAACTGCGGCCTCCGTCTCGCTCCCCCCTTCGATCCCCGCAGCCCGCTCACCCAGGGAGCCCTTGGCCAGGGTGCGCAGGGGTGCGTAAAAGCACCCTGTGGCAGCTGCAGGCCTGGCCTTTCCCCACTCGCAGGGGAAGGCACATCCCGAAGATGCCACGAAATAGCTGGACACATCTGTCCCCTGTGTTGCAAGCTTCTGACATCCAGAACCTTTCAACCTCATTTTAAACACAGTAGCTGGGCTCTCCAAATAACGTCTCTCTCGAGTTGTGCCTGTATCAGGCCATGGATGTCCAGCCTGAAGATGTCAGTGCCTCTCCTAGCTCAGCCGGTTACGTGCAGTTTGACATCTGGGAGAAAGAAAGAGTGTTTCCTTGTTAGCATCTGTCCCAGAAGGGGCAGGAAGGGAGGAATCCTCAGAAGCAAGCAGCTTAGTGTCAGTGGCATTCAGAGAAACAGGAACGTCCGCAGCAGAGGAGCTGATTCCCGCAGACTTGGTGTGCAGTGGGGCAGCTTATCCCATGCGGTTTTCCTGTGCCAAAGACAATGAGGCCACCATGTGTGGGTGTCCAGATGAGAGTGGGATGCCAGGGACCATGTGTGCCCAGCTGTCCTGTCCTCTCTTGACACTGGGGAAGGATGCTAGCCAAGGTGACGGCTGGAGCCATTGCCTTCCAGTGGAGGACGCTCAGGATTCTGGCTCCGTTGGGCCTGGGGCACATGGAGTGGCTGCTGGAGCCCTCTCTCAGCATCCTGTGTTGCCCTAGGCCCACCGGACTCTGCATGTCCACTTCATTGCAGACACGCTCCCCCTTGGGCAAACTGTTCAGGGCTGTCAGGGAGCCGTGAGGCTCAAATTGCTGTCTGTTAGGTGCTACCTAAGAAAAGCATTTTAGAAGCAGAACTCAGTTGTTGAATATCAGCCCCAAGCAATGACTTCAGCTCATCTGCACATTTTATCATATCACATGTGGTTTGGTTAGTAGGGACTGGCTGTCGGGTGGGTACTGCGCTGCGTGCTCTCCTGGGGTTCTCTGTCTCCTTACGCACGCAGGAGACTCTAAGGAAATCAGCATATTTCTTGCTTTTGCACTGATGAGAATTTAACAGGGCAAAAGGATCAATTGGTTCCAGTTTCTTTAGATAATATGGATACAAAAAGGAAGCATTTGATAGAGCAGGCACTTGTGAGGGACTACAGAGGGTCTATTTCTGCTGCACCTTCAGAACCCTTGTAATTGTTTCAATTCAAGCCAAAATATATTTCGATACATTGATTTTATCAATTTATGGAATGCCAGCTTAGCTAAACAAGGGAAAGAAGCCAAGAAAAGCCCAGGGAGCTTTTAATTAGAGAGAACAGCATAGGTTTGGTGAGAGAATGTTAGGTCTTAGTGTACTGGAACATTCTATAGTGGGGGAAAGATTCCCGTCCCTCACTTTAGAGAGGTGAAGAGATCTACTCATTCAACTTTAGAGGGATTTGTCCTGCTCAGAAAGTTCACACACCTGTTCTTGTATCCCAAAGACATGGCACACTGTAGATATAGGCCCCGGGTCATTCTTGTAGAGGAGGCAACATTTTCTGGCTCCCTGTAAAATGTACACAAGATGACCCATTATTGCTCAGCACTAATTGGAAGCACCTTGCCTATCTGTTTACAAGCCAGCTGAACACAGTGCTTCGTACTGATATGGAAATTATTAGTCAACCGCAGCCCATTTCTTCAAGGGATCCTGGGTAGTTGAAGGTTTCTAACAGACCAGGAGGTTCAGTACTGTTCCACTCATAGCTGCCAAAACCTCGTGGAATAATTGTCCTCTTTGTCAGGATTCCACATTAGAAAAATGAGTAGCAGGATGAGGCTGCTAAGAAAATAATAACATATCATAAGTACCGTCATTAGATTAGTGAACTAACTATTGTAGGCCTTGAACTCAGTTTCACAATTTCTTCTATTTTTCCATCTCTCTTGCCACATTTTCATGGCATCCTGAATACCCAACTGAACAATTGCCTGTAGCACATGAATGACATAGGCCTTCTGCTTCCTAGGGAAGAGTTGTATTCCTGCAGGCACTAAACTTGTTTTGTGCTTATCTTGAATGAAACAATCCCATTTCCAGATAACAGTGTTTTCCACCCTGGTCTAGCCATCTCAGTGTGAACTACTCCTTAGGGATATTTTCTTTTTATCACCTATTGATGGTCTATTTAAAATATCACAGTCTTTCCTTTGAGTGTTCTTCTTCCATAGATTTTTTTTTTTTTCCGTAAGCACATGTGATCAAAGAGTACTTTTTTCAAAATAGCAGCTTGAATCAAGCCTGCAACTGGAAGATGGGAAACAGGGAGGAATGGTCTTTGCCCTTGTGGTTTCCAGACTCAGCACTTCATGACAGAACCATTTAGCAGAGCAGCACAGGTGGCTGTGCAGTTCGGGTGCAATTAGGCTGTAGCTGCTTCCCTCATCGCAGCTGGCACAGAGCAAGGTTTAGTAGCTTGAGAAAACATTGCCTACCCCCACCACACAGCCCTGCCTCAACTCTCGGCACTTAGCAAATAATTGAAAAATATTTCCTTTCTGCCATCTGCTCACTTCATCAGCTCTACCTGAGTTACGTCAGATCCACCTGCAAGTGTTAACACGTGGGGCATGCGGCTTTTTATTTTATTTCTGGTAGAGCCCTATATGCGATGAAATCAGAAAATACATCCGACCCCCTCCCTTCCATTTTTTGGGTGTAAAAGCTGTACAGAAAAACCATCCATTTTAAAACATCACTATGAAATGTTTATAGATTTTGCACCTCCTCTCCCCTTTAGCCGACGACAGCAACAGCAACAATAACAACCAAACTGCAAAACAAACAACATCCGTGCAATCAAATAACAATTGTGCAACAACAACCACAGAAAACCCAGCTGGTGGCCTGGGGCCAGGTCACACACTGGAAGGTGAAGAACACGTTGGTAAAAGGTCTGCTGGTGAGTGGGGAACACTGGAAGGCCCTTCACGGGCAGGAGGAACGTGGCTGCTGCTCACATCGCACAGGAACCCTACACTTCAGCCCTGGCCTCTGACGCTGCCAGCTCCCTCTCCCCAGTTGCCCATGCAGAGAACTGGGAAACTCATCTCAGCTGCAGAAAAGAAGATCCCCAGCCCCTCAACCCTTCCGTGATGTTTTCATCTAGGGTGTCTATTTAAAACATCAATAGGAAGATCCATTTCCTGAATTAAAACTTGTTGGGGTTTTTGCCTTTCACTACTGTAATCTATTTTGCATGGATTTTACTCGTGTAAAAGGTAAAAGTATTCATGCAAACCCATGTGTAAAGGACACGGTGATAGGCAGAGGTTGTAGAAAAGGTTGACCCTCCACAATGTGAAGCCAAGCATTGGGCCTTGAAAGTTCTCTTAATATGATAAGGACAAAGAGAAAGAGAAAGAAAGGGCAGTGAATTACAAATTATTCTCTTACTTTGGGGACCTTCTTTTATGAGTGAGCTGTCATGAGTTTTGAGAAGAGGTTCCTGAAAACACAGCGGGTCTGCATCTTTCCAAGCGAGCGTGGAGCACCAGTCCACTGGGAAGAACGAATACACTGACCGGCTTGTCCACTGCGAGCTGAATCCCCGTGAAATCAGCTGCCCAGAGTCTCAAATTTATTAGATCGTTGTCGGTAATGACGTTGGAGCTCCTTTGGGTGTCAATTCTCAATTATTTGTGGCACTTGGATGAACAGTATTTGCTGGCTGTCTAGGAAACAGATTTGTAGCTTGGAAGATTTTGCAACATGGAAAACCTTTAGAACTAAGCTCTAAAAGTTAGACTTTGTATGGAATTGATTTTCTCCCCTGCTTTCTTTTGCTGAGCAGTTGCCTGGCTCCGGGCTTGTGAGGTCACATCTCTTCTGTACCTTAGGGAGTGCATTACAAATCATCTTATAGTTTGCTGTCTTCTTTCAAAATGGTTATTTCAGCGCCTTAACTAGCGTGAAACTCCCTATTTCTTTGGCTTTGCAGGTTCAATGTATCTTTGCTACAGTATATACTCTGTGCCATATCATGTGTTAGGTGATGGGGAATGAAGAAATAGACGTCATTTTATGAGACAGTTGTGGTCATCAGAGTTGACACCATGCTCTCACAGAGATCTGCAAGGGATGTCAGCCAGTCGTGTGGGCACGTTAGCAGTGTGTCCCTTCCCTCATTACTGGGTCCCCTCACCGCCGTCTCTTCATCAAATTACTGCCACGTGAGGCTTGGCTATGCCTCCTTTCTTTCTTATTCGTTCGAGTCTATTTAAGTGCTTTTCTGAACTCAGCCTCTCCTCCTCATCAGGAAATCTGCTCTGCCATTTGCCTCGAACTAAGAATGCTTCTGTTCCTTTCATTTACAATACGGTGATTTCCTTGTGGCTCTTTCCATTTATTTATTCAGAAAGCCAGTGTTAGAGCACTGCTTTACCCTACCAGTAACTCCCCCTAGAGTAATGCTTCCTTGTGGCACTCGTGTGGCCTCCTCACAGGCATGTCTTTTGGCCACACTTCTCTCCTCTCGGACCATGTCCACACTTCGGGAGTACTGGCTTCAGAATCTTACCTCTGGGTGTTTCTTCCTGATCTTATGTCACTCTGACCTTGTCACCTTGTGCCAATTTAATATTGTCACCCCCTCTCCCCCCTTCCCTTATTTCTCCTGTCCCTTCACACCACCTCACCCCCAACTTCTGAACATTTGCTCATCAGCCTGATATTTTCAGACAAACCCTCCAGCATTTTAGGGAGTCAGTTCAGCAAACCAAGAAAGGGCTGTGTTCTCTACCTTCTGAAAGAAAGACAGTTTTCTTGATGAACAAGACAGTACTGGCCTGCTCATGATGTGCAAGTGGAGCTTTTGCCATGGCCCGGTAGCCTCCAATGCCGCCTCCGCGCTGAAGTTTATGAACAGCCCAGGGATGGGTGCCCCAGGGGATGGTTTCACAGCAACTCAAACCCAGGAAACATTGACTACACAGTGGCCCATGCCTCGGGAATGACTATAAACTTCTGAAGGAGCAAATGTTTTCATTTATATGAGTGCTGTCCTTTGAAGAGGATGTATTCAGAAGCTATATACTTATTTCTTGAATGCTCTTATTATAGCAAATAATTTGTATATTTTCCTTTGGCATTTGGGGGAATAATTATATGGGGGCACATTATTGGATAAAAAAAATTATATTAAATACTATCATCTTCTACACAGTGGAATACTACTTAGCTATAAAAATGAATGAAATACTGCCATTTGCAACAACATGGATGGACCTTGAGAGAATTATATTAAGTGAAACAAGTCAGGCACAGAAAGAGAAATACCACATGTTCTCACTTATTGGTGGGAGCTAAAAATAAATAAATCAATTCACACACACACACAAAAAAACGGGATGGGGGGAAGAAGACACACCAACTACAATTCCTTGAAGTTGACACGACAAGCGAACAGAAAGGACATTGTTGGGGGGGAGGGGGGAGAGGGAGGAGGGAGGGGGGTTTTGGTGACGGGCCACAATAGTCAACCACATTGTATATCAACAAAATAAAATTAAGGGAAAAAAAAAAGTACTATCATCTTTGTTTTTTTCCATTTCCACATTATGGTAGTCACTGGATAAATGAAAGCACAATTTGGATCAACATAGTTACTTGTAAAAAGGGCAAAAATGCAAACCCTAGAGTAGCACGGTCAAGGAGCAGTCATCTATAGGTCAAATCTGGGGTATGTAAGACATTGTAAGGGCAAACTCCATACAGTTTAAAAACTCTAAGCCCCAGCAAGTAAGTGACTCATGTAATTTCACACAACACTCAATGTGGTGAGATTAAAAGGTAGCCAAGAGTTTGGGCAGATCCTTGGTGTTCCTCATCAGAGGAAGGTCATATGTGCTATATAAGGATGAGCACTTTTGGGAATCATTGGTGACTTCAGGAGTGGCTGATCTCCTTTTCCTCTCCTCTAGGTTTGGAAATATCCTGGGATGGAGACAGTTTTGTGGAAGTCATGGCTGCCCCTCATCTCAAGGGCAAGCTGTGTGGTCTCTGTGGCAACTACAATGGACATAAACGTGATGACTTGATTGGTGGAGACGGAAACTTCAAGTTTGATGTGGATGACTTTGCTGAGTCTTGGAGGGTAGAGTCCAACGAGTTCTGCAACAGACCCCAGAGAAAACCAGTGCCTGAGCTGTGTCAAGGGACAGTGAAAGTAAAGCTCCGAGCCCATCGAGAATGCCAGAAGCTCAAGTCCTGGGAGTTTCAGACCTGCCACTCGACAGTGGACTATGCCACGTTCTACCAGTGAGTACAGTGCTCTGGGGAATGGGTTTGGGTCACTGACCAAGGATAGACTTGACCTCGGAACAGACTGCATCACATCTCCTGGTGTACAAAACAAGGGCCCAAAGCATGAGGTAAATGTCCCTACTTCTTTCTGTTCAGAAAACTGATCTCATCTTGTCAGCCCTACATTATGTCCCAAATTGGGAAACTCCAGGAAGTGTTTCAGAGTTAGTGCCCATGGCAATTCTAGGTTTTTATGTGTCTACACATCCACTGGGAAGCTGGTGACACCACAGGGTTTTTCCAGATGTTAGCTGGACTGTAAGATTAAGGGGGGCTTTCCAAACCACGGTGGTATAGGGCAGAGGTGATTTCCTAAAACGGGATCTCAAATCACTCTGGCTGCCATTGAGGGTTTGAATGAGCTCAGTTATTACAGGTCTGAGGAAAAGTTCGGCTCCTGGTATAGCACAAATCAGGTCTGCACGTGGAAAATAGGAAGTGAGGTGAGGATCCTTTGGATCTTGGCCAACTGCAAGACTTCATGTTCAGAGTCAGAGGACAGTAGAAACAGCCCTTGAGGATGGAGGAAGGAAGGACTGTCACTAAGAACAGGGGTTCCATGACGTTTTCTAGCTCTGCCTGTCTAACCTCCTTCCACACAAAGCAACTGCTTACAGTGGAGACTTGGATTGGGCTTCCATGCTGAAAGGCCGCGTTCGTGAGCTGTTGAGTGTGGCCTGGTTGTACTTGCATATACTACACAATTGCATGAGTTCAGGAGCTATGGCTGCCTGTAACTTCAACCACTCTGGGTGTGGGAGGAAACATGAGACAAACACAGCCCAAAAGGCTTTGCTTAAGTGATTTGCCTGTGCCTCTTAAAATTAGAAAACTCCAGTGGTCTGAAACCACAGAGAGGTTATTTTTACTCTTTAATTGCCACCAGGATATTTCCCCTAGTTCTCATTAAATGTGATTTTTTTTATTTGATCTTTGGACATAAAAGATAAAGTTCTATAAAGCAGCTTGAAGTGGGGTGGAAAAAAGACTGTCCCTGTCATCATAAATTCCTGAACATGGGTTCATCTGCCAAACCACTTGGCTCCAAGTTATAGGTTTAGCTCTTTCAAGCCATTTTCCTGTTATAATTCGAATTCTCTGGGTTCCCTTCTTTCTCCTCCCTGTACCACCCCGTAGATTGACCCCTCTGTGTCTACTGAAACTGAAGGATCTTAATGTGAGACTTGAGAGTGAGTTAAGCAGCTAGATAGACAAACCCGCCTTCACTGGGAATCTAAATACCCTCGCTTGAAGGTCTGATGGGAAGCAGTAGGGCGTGGTAATTAAGATCTTTGTGGTCTCCCAGGGCTCAACATCCAGCCTAGATATGCAACCAGATATACAACAGTCACCCAATCTCTCTAAACCTCAGTTTACTTATCTGGCAAGTGGGGATAATAAAAGAACCTACCCTGAAGAGTTGCTGTTCCGACTCAGTGAGATCATGACCATGCATGCACGTGCTTGGCACCGCGTCCCCACGTGGCACATGCCCTGCGCCTGCGGGCTGCTGTCATTTTTTCCACTATTAACGAAATGACAAACAAGAGGAAGACCTTTGTGCCCCCACCCCAGTTGTGGATTTGGACTGGACCCTTCTCTGCTTAAAACAGAACAGAAAGACTACTTCTCCCAGGGCCCAGCAACCTACACCTTTGATTTTTATCCCATTTCAAGGGAATGTATTAAAAACAAAAATCGGAGAACAGGCCTGCAGAGACTAGTTCCTTTCTCCAAATTTCTATTTCTTTTGCCTTTGGTGATTTATTTAGCGTTATGGTCCTTGGACTATGACAGGAATGTGATGAGCACCTTGGCAGAAGTCGTGGGAAACGACGTTGACATACACGGTTGAAGAGAATCGATATCCTTAGGTGGCCCGGCAGACATTCCCTTCTGCCCTTTGACGGTGCTTCAGCAGCACAGTGGAGGTGGCTGGTTTGTGGAGGGGCTGGGGGTGCCCAGCTTGGGCAGCAGATGGTGGCACAGGACCCTCCATGGCCAGCCACTCTTTCCTGGAAGGGGCAGAGAGCTGCACAGTTCTGCCTGCCACGCACCCTGCTGACGGCCCCAGTCCCAGCAGAGGGACGCGGCCTCGTGCATTGTGAGGTGAGGGAGGCCAGTGCTGGGTGGATCCTGGGGATTTTCCTTTCTTCCAAGCACACGTGTGGCAGGAGAAGAAAATAAACAAGAAGCAACACAGAAAGGTGATTCTCTTCTCAGGGGAGCTCCAGCAAGAACCGGACCTCAGGATTTCTAGCGAGACTTCCTGAACTCTGCACGAGCTGTGGGTGGGGCGAGACCAAGCTTGACCCAGTCGCAACTCTGCCACTCTAGCTGTGTCCCCTGGTAGCTAGCTGAGTTTCCAATCCTTTATCTATAGAATTGGCACGACAGGCACTACCTGGCAGCATTGCTCCTCTGAGGACTGAAGTCAGTGGGCGGTGTGGCACAGAGCTGCTCTTGTCCCGTGTCCCTTCCTTTCTACAGAGAATCTCGCCCTCGGCCCCACCGTTTGCATTTCCGACTGTCGGTATCTTCTCCTGCTGTCGTCATGGAGAACTGATAGAAAGGTCCTCACTGACGCATCTGTGGGACAATCGTAATGAGCTGCTTTTCTTTTATGACGCCAAATGAGGTAGTGTGAGTGAAGACTGCATTGCAACCGTTTAAAAAAGTACTTCTTTTTGTCTTATAAGAATGCCATGTGTTCATTGTACATTTAAATAATATTGCAAAGAATAAATAGAAACAGCAATCACATGACATCCCACACATGTAGATTTTTGCCTGTATATTTTACATCTTTGGTGGAATTTCTAAAATGAACCTGAAAATATAGTCAGAGCCATGGCAGTGACATTTTTATGAGTTGTTTCAGGACTGAAGAGAGTTGTCTCAATGCCATGGATAGTCACAGATGTCCACTGTGTTGGAGTTTGCTTTCCTTTATTTTCCCCTTTTCCTCCGGAGAAATGTCTGCATCTTCCTTTAGGGTCAAAGGGTACAGTAGCGTGACACAGACACGCAGCCTTCCGAGCACCTCCGAGGTGACAGAGGGAAGCAGGAGAACAGGACGGCGTGCCTGTGCGGAAATGTTACCCGTTTTGGGTCCCCTCAGTCATATGACAGCTCCACAGGGCAAATTCTATTCTAAATATGAGACCGTGCTCCTTAGAAGGTCAAAATAATAATTCTGATTACTCTGAATTAGAGTTTGCTTTTGAAACGCTGAGGGTTGATACGTTGTTATGTTATTTTGGTTTTTTACTCATTTCAACATGTTTAATAGTAAACTGTCCATTGTCTAAGTACTCAGAAAACCACGACTTTGTAAATGAATAAGAAATGACCGCATTTTAGTCAATACTACTTTTTCTCTCTTTTGGGAAATGTTTTAACCTTTGCTGATTTTTAATTTGCGAATCAGTTTGACCCATCCTGGCTAATTTGGCATAAAAATGTGATATATGATTAAATTCTCTATAATCAGCATAATTTGCTTTAATTAAGTAGTCAAGTATGTTTGGGTACAGAATAATTTAATTATAAATTATGTAAAAATTTTAACTGACTGCATTGTTACGTGTCTTCAGTCTTATCTTTGCTCTTTGACTTTTCCTTAAATTAATTAATCCCCTTTAATAATTTTTTTTGCACTACCCTTCATTGGTGTGTTATGGGGAAATTCCCAGTAGCTGAAGAGAGAGTATGATGTGGAAAAATTAATGTGACATCGTCTGGATCACAGTTGCATTCACACGAGGCTCCCCGGAAGTGTTCAGAAAGGAAGCGCTGAGTGTGTTCGTGTTCTTGACTCCTTTCTCATCTTCATCTCTGTCCTCAGCCTCATGTTGCTTCTCCCTTCGTGTCCCAGATGCCAGCTGAGGAATCCAAGAATAGGCAGACCCCTGGCACAAAGGCTCCCTGAGATCCTCGGCAGCCAGTATCAAACCCACCTCCCGCCGGCTGCTGGTGGACGCAGGACAGGCCCAGCCGAGGCAGCCCGGGGCGCGGGCAGCAGGCAGGCTCAGGGGGCGTGGGTCCAGCTGCAGAAAGCAGGGCTCACCAATCCCTTGTGCCTGTGACACACCAGCAATGGACTTATCCCTGACCCGGACCCCATCCTGGATCAAATAGTTGCAAGTGAGTGTAACCTGCCGGCAAAGCAGGGCTCTTGTGTCAGGGCAGGGCCGTGTGCACTTCAGAGAAGTCAGAAGGACAAACGTGGAGTGCAGCGAAGCCAGGACCCTTGCAGACCACCGTTGTCTCAGGACCGTCCTCCTGCCTGCGCTCTCCTTAAGGGGCGTAATTCACCAGAGTAAAAACTGCTCGCTTGTTGGGTTTGGGAAAAGTGTCTGGGGATTCCCAGTCTAGGAAATGTTCCGTTCTTTTCATGCGGTGGCTTTTACAGCGGGAAGAAATTGAGGTGACGCCAGAGGATTCACAGCTGTGTCCTCTCCTGCTGAGGCCCTGGGAGATGGGAGGCAGGAGGCAGCGTGCGAGAGCGCTGGAGCTCGGACAGGACAGTGGTGTCAGAGGCACGGGGGTCTTGGGACTGCCATTGGCTTCCTTCTAGGGGAACATCACAGACTCCCTGAATGACCCACTTTGTGTTTTCCTACAAAGGAAATGAATTATTTCTTATAAAGCACGGGGAGAGAGACAGGCAGGGAGTACAGACTCTGTGTGCGTGTGTTCACGTGTATGAGAAAATCATGTAAAGCTAACTGCTGTTCTATAGTTAAAATCAAGCCGATTTCCTTTACTTCAAAGAAGAATATGCTTGGGACATTTTTGTTTATACCTTTTAATGATTTGTTGAGAACTGCCATTAGAATTAGGGTCCTAAACCAAAAGAGATGTTCATTTTACAATGGGGCATTAGAAGCATTATGTTAGCTTTTCTTCAGCAGACTAAGCTGTGAGGATTAGTCACCCTGAATCTGTAAATTAAGGTATGCTGACACCAGGTGGCAGGAGACACCTCAGTTGTACCACCCTCAACCCTTGAAAGTCCAGTTTAAAAGTTCAAAGTGTTTCCACTGATAATTAGCTCCCCCTTTTCTTTCTCTTGAAACTTCTGCCCTAGCCGCACCCTTCACTGTGTGTAAGTACACAACGCACATTGCTGCCGCTGGGTCTGTGTTATTCTCCCGTCTCTTTGAGATGCCCTCATTTCTACCTTGATTTAAGCTGGAGGTACAGCTCAGGTTTCATCCCAGGCCTCTGTAACTGATCTTTCTCTAGTTTCCAGATTATGTTTATCGTCACTGGACACGTACGCTGCGTTGCACTGCTGTTGTCTTTCTCCAGCACGGATGTGAAGTTCTCTGGGGAATGGAAATCTTTCCTTTCTCTACCCTGTTGTATTTCACCCAGCACCAGCCCTGGAAGGGCTGCTCTTCATAGCCTGCCTCTCACCCGCATCCTCTCTGATCTGCTTGAGACTTTTGCTATGCCCAGTTCTGGGTCCATCTTAGGTCTTTATGCTCAATTATTCACTTACAGCCGGAGTGTCACATGTCTCTGCCTTTTCAGGGAATAGTCTGGTCAGAGTGAGCAGAAGCTCTGGTCCACCTTTAATGCTCCAAGAACTGTGGGCGCTTCTTACTGCATGAGTGTATGACTGTGCCTGCCAATGGCAGGCAAGGTGACTCTGAATCTTGGTGTCTACCTCTGCCTACTCACAGTTCATTTGTAAGTCACTTGGACCTCCCAGCTCCTCTTCGGTCCCTCAGCTAGTGTTTGACCTGACCATCTTCTCATGCAATATTTTGATCAACAGATGTTTCTGCCCTTGCCTCTCTCAGTTTGTCTTAGGACCTCAAATTAGCCTCCTGTCATGGTGGCGCAACAACTGGACCTCCAACAGGGTGATCTTGCCAAGGCTACTGGCCCTCGGCCCAGGCACGACTCGGCATTCTTTCTGAGGACTCACGTCCCTTCTGCTCTGTCACTGGCTCTGAGCCTTCTGCCTGGCTGGGCGTGAAGGCTAATGGTGGTTTCCTTTCCACGTTCCGTTCGTTCTTCCCCTCTTTGGCTCCAGGTAGATTCTTCCCTGTTTGATATCAAAGTGACCCATGAGAAAGGTCTTTAATTGCTTTCTAGCTGCCTGGATTTTAGCTCTAAAGGGCTGTTCCTGGTTAGTCCAATGTTCTTGGGGCTAAAGCAGAAAGAAATATATGGTTACACTCAGAAAGGCTTGGAGCAGCATTTTATCCAAGTTTAAAATTCTCTCATGTTTAATTTTTTATATTGAATAGAGATAAATACTGTCCTTTAAAGAACAAAGAAAGCTGTACCTATCTTAACAGGTTATCTTTGGAGGAGAGACTGGGTCACCTGTGCAGTCAGCCAATTTCAAAGTGAGAGAGCGTGCAGTCTGCTCAAACCACTCTCACTTCTGACACCATCAGTTCAGAGGTGTTCCCCAAATCCCCCTCAGGGTCACCATTTGCTAGAAGGACTCACAAAACTCAACAAAAGCTGCTATAGGCATGGGTATGATTTATTATAGGGAAAGGATACAGATTATAATCAGAAGGGACACATAGGAAGGAGTCCAGGAGGTGTTTAAACACGGAGCTTCTGCTGTCCTCCTCCCCCCCACCCCCATGGCATTAACCCCTTTTGGTCACAAGGTGTGACAATATTCACTGGGTGTTGCTAACCAGGGAAGCTCACCCAAGCCTTTGGTGTCCAGAGATTTTTAAGACTTGGTCACATTCTGCTGGGGCGGCTGTCCTTTAGTCTGTAGCCCCTCCTGGAGGTCTAATGTGCTAATGCCTTTGGTTTCCAATTTCTCTGGAGGTTGGAACTGTTATTGGCCCAAAGCCCACATCCTAAATCCCATCGTCAGATTGTCTGGTGACCAAAGACTCCAGGCAAGAAAAAGACATTTCTGTCAGGCAGGACATTCTAGGGGCCTAGAGATCCCCTCCCACAGTCAAAGGCAAAGGCCAGACTCTCTTTGGGCAAGGGTAAGTCTTCACTACATAACCTTCCTAGCTCAAGGTTAAATAGAATTTCAATTTGATGTGAAATTTTAGCTGAGTTTATTTTAAGCATAAACATCCTAGAGTCCTGTGGTTTTTCTCCTCAGAAAATTACATTCTCAGATGCAATTAGTTGAGGCTTTTGAGCACGGATTTGAATGAGTGTCATTGTAGCAGGTAAAACACTAATCGTTTTGCAGCATCTTTCTTGGCTGCTTCGGGGACTTCTTCATTACTTGTTAGTAAGCAGGAGGCAGTATGGTGTGACTTCATTATATTTTCATGTTTTTATGGGTGTAAAGCTCTTTGCATCCATGAGAATGAGACTGACGTGACTAGCGTTTTCCTCATTTCACTGTTGAACTAATCAAAGCACTGACAGGGAAGGGTCTCATTCCAGGCCACCTGTGGAGCCTGAGCAGCCAGCCCCACAGTGACACATGGCCTTGGGTCTCTGCTGGAGAATGTGGCAAGGGTCGCCAAGGCTGCATACAGATTCTGTCACTGTCCACCCAGGGTTTCACATATACTGCTTCTGCCATGAGCTTTCAGAGGAGGAGTTTATAAGTTATTTCATTCACCCCTTCTTTTCACAGCTTGCATCGGGACACCTGCCATGTGCCAGGTACTGGGTACTGCTGTAGGTGTGGCTCTTCGGGGCTGAGCAAGCTGGACAGAGCACACACACTGGGCGCGGGCAGACAGCGCACACGAGGGACACGGCTTTTCCTAGCTGAGAGAAGTCATGCGGCAACGGGGGCAGGACAAGGACGGGCCAGGGTGGCCAACTCTGAGTCAGGTGGCCCGGACAACCCGCATGGGGAGAGAGCACTCCTGTGTGTGGAGCCTACTCCACTAGGCGGAGCAGTGGGCAGGTCTGGGCCAGAGAGGGTGAGGCTTTTGCAAGGACTTGGGGGGCATGGGACCTCCCACAGCGAGGGCTAGGGTGGCACAAAATGCGTGTGGCATAGTTGTCATGGAGGCTGTGCGACCAGGCTGCCTGGCTGGCTTCTGAGCCCCTCTGCTTGTGAGGTGGTGCTGCTGGGCAGGTGGGCCACCGTTGAAGCCCTGGGTGGGTGCCCCGCGTGCACCTGCCACCTTGCTGGGAGGTGTGTTGTGAGCACTGTGGCAGGCACCACCTGCGGTGTTCATCCAGGCAACCCTAGTTTTATTATCAATAGTATTTAATTGCCCTGGAGTAGAAGGCTGTTTTGTGTGGAGTTTGCCTTCGGGGAATGACCTATGCCATCTGGTGCCAGGACTTGAGCAAGTGTTTCTTTTATTTTGCATGATCATTTCTAGACCCATCTCCTATCTTGTGCAGAAATTGATACTTTTTTCCTAAAACAAAACAAAACAAACACTACTTTGGAATTCCTCAATTATTTCAATTGGTGAGACGGAACTGGAGGGGAAGGGGCGGAAGGGATGATGATTGCAATAAGATAAATGCGTGGATCTGAACTTAAACAACAATCGACTTATCCTCAGCGCGCTTTACAGGGTAAAAGGCTGTGGAGAGAAGCAGTTCATGTGTTTTGTTTTGTTTTTCTTAGGTGCAGAATACAGGGTGTAAGAAAGGAAGGAATGTATGATAAATTTTAACTTTTTTTGATGCCAGTATTCTTTGCCTGCTTAAATAGTGATATGAGCATAATTTAACCTTTGCTGGACAATGCAAGGCTAATTTAGGAGTATCCTTCCTGGGAAACTCCTGAAAGGGGAAGGGGCTTCTGAGCTCCACTTGGTATTTACATTTTTTTAGTAGCTTCTGTCTTCTTGCTTCCCCTTGCCCTCATTTGTTGTTGATTTAGATAACAATGATAGTTAACATTGTATGCACGGTAAGTGTTAAATGTTCTGAAAGAAGACCCAAGGTTCTCTCCTGTGGCAAAAGTGCAAGGACTTTAGGACTCGAACTATATGTTTTTCCTTTTCCCGGTGGTTGTCAGACAGCTCAGAGCCATGTTTGTAACCCATTTCTATCCAGGGCACATAACTCTCCGGCATGGATTTTATGTTTTTCTTAAGCCTGATTCATTTCATCTTTCCTTTTTTTTGTTTTCTCTCCATTCACAAAATTTTGTTTTATTTTATTTCATTCTGCATGTTGTTTCGTAAGCTGATTTAACGTCCTTTCTGGAACAAGTTGGGGAATAAGTGACAGTGGCCATGGGCAAGGGGTGTTCCCCTCTGAAGTTTCCGTTTTTCATTGTGGACTAGAGACAAGATCTTCACCCAGCAGGTTCTCATGGAGCTAGATGAGGTTTCCCTTGTAAATCCCAGACGGAATGACCAAGGAGGCCACTTCCTCTGGCCGTAGCATCAGCAAGGTCCTGTGGCCCTCGTGAGGACAGGCCAGAATCCTGTGGTTTCAGGTTGCCCTTTGGAAACTCAGGATACCCCACTGGGGGCCAGAACTCCCTGGAATCAAGAGGACCTGGGATGGGTGTCCTCAGAAGCAGCCCTGCGTGGGCTGGTTCCCACCAGGACACATAAGCATTGGTTGGAACTTTGATGCGTTATGAGTGTGACTCCAGCATTGTGACTCAGTGAATCCACATGGGCAGGAACAGCATCTTGTGAAATCAGCTGGTGTCCTGGCAGCCTCACGGGCTTCTCAGAGAAGGCACGCTGGCCCCTGTGCTGTCACAGGAGCAGTGTCAGGGCTTCAGACCAGGGCTTAGGGCTGTGCTGGGTCTGACGACCATCTGGGACGCTGACTCTCTCCCAACTAAGTTGGCAAAAATTAAAATTGATGGGACATGTGCAGATATGAAATATGAGGGGAGGCTTTTGCATTCCTCCATACTCTAGCACATTGTCTTCTGTCTATATACAAATCTAAGATTCAGTCTCCTTTTTCCTTGACTTGGCAAGTAAGAGGAGCAGCAGGGCTGCTGCACTGTCCCTGCCACTTGCACACAGGCAGTCAGTGGGGCCATGGTTCAGCCAGGGACCAAGTATTCAGGAGGGTGCCTATCTTAAAAATCAAAACAAAACAAAAAACAACTTGGAAATTGGCCATTTATTAAGGAAGAAAGTTCTGAGAAAATTATATTCTTGTATCCACAGTTCTCTTTTCTAGACGAATGGTCAATTATTCATGTCTAGGGTGAATAAAATTAATCAGTAATGAATTAAAATAGGTGTATATCATCTATTATAAAAAAGAGCATAGATCCTGTTATAGTCAGGATTAATTGATTAAATAATTACAGCAGGCGCTCTTCTAGGGCTGGAGATGTGGCTATGCATGAAAGGAATGACTCCTCCAGCTCACAGAGCTTGCAATGCAGGTAGCAGGGAGAAAGGTGAGTGAACGGAAGTGTGGACGGGGAGCGATGTTTTTTCTGGTGGGGAATGTACTGGATGCCATGAGAACTCATATCCTGCCGGTGATGGCTTCCTGGTGGAGGTGACTTCCTAGGCTTAAACCAAAAGCATACGTAGGGTTTAGCTGGACAAGAAGAGGAGCAGGGGGGTGGGGAAGAGAGCAGAGGGAAAGATTTTAGCTGTAGAAGACTGTGTTCTGAAAGCCACGGGGGCCGGCGAGAGCCTGGCACAGGATGCCACGAGAAAGGCGGTTTGTGGACACTGAGTCAGAAGGCCAAGGTGGAGGCCAAATTGTCTCAGTTTAATGCCCCAGCATTCATCAGACATGGAGCGGCACACTGTGGGGCCTTTCACCATCAACCGGGAGCAGGTTCTACCACGCGGTGGTTCAGTAAAGCCCAAGACCATTCATTCAGTCATTATTACTCATTCATTTCTTAAATAGTTTTGTACACTTATTATAAATTCTGTGTTCTAGGTCAGTAGTTCTCCAACTTTCGATGAATCAGAATTGCACACAGGGCTGATTTAGTGGGTCCAGGGTGGGGCCTGAAAATTTGCATTTTTAACAAGTTTCCAGGCTATGCTGGGGGTTGGGGACCACACCTTGAGAACCGCTGCTCTATGTGAAGGTTCCTGTGAGTCACCAAGGGACTTAATTCTCTGAGACTTTGTCCACTGGATGTTCTTTTGGCTGATGGGGTTAAGGTCTCTTTTATCCCTGAACAGTCTATCTCTGAACATTAGAGATGAGAATGCAGAATAGGTCGCTGGGGAAGAAGGTTAGGAGATAAGTTTATGCCCACTCTGGCCAAAGTGATAATTTCTTTGTGGAAAGTTTAAAGAGCAAGCACCCAAGGAAAACTCTCTCTCCTTTTTCTTTTCTTTTTGTAAGCAAAAGGATACTTTTCTATTTGTCTCATCATCCATGAAGTCATGACCAGGGGAAGTGCTAGACTTACCTGGCTGGGTCATTTGTGAAGCCAGAATTAGAATCCAGAGTCAAAGTTCTCCCAGTCACTGAGGCACTTTCCACAGAGAGGTCAGTGTGGGGAACCACCCTGGTAACTTTCAGATGAATTACCCAGGGCCCAGCGAGTGACGGAGGAGTAAACCCTGGATACAGTGCAGCTTCGTTGCTGGACAGAAGCGAAGCCCAGTGTTCCAGTGCGGAGGCAGAGCTGCCCAAATCCTCTCCTCCCCCAGGCACAGGATGGAGAGGCCCGGAGCCAGGAGTCCAAGCCCCTGCTCCCAGAACAGCCGACAGGATGTATCTGTAAAAATCTGCTTCCTTTTTACTGGCTTCAGGCTTTTAAAGAGTCTGGTCAATGGGCACAGAGAGTAGAGAAATAAATGGTTTGCAAGGAAACAGGGAAATCTGGTGACGATACTGGAATTAATAATTCTTTTAACATGAAAGAGCTGTGCTTTATGATCTTCACCGTCTTACCTAGTGTTGGGAGTTTAAAAAGAGAGAGGCGAGCTGGTTTCTTCATTGCATCTGCAGCAAATGGCCCATGTGCGAGCAGGAAGGTAGGGAGCATTCGAGCTGCTCCAAGAATATGGGCCAGAAGACTCAGAACGCCTGAAAGCTTTTCCATATGAAAAGGAAACCAGGAAATTGGAGTCTTCGCTTTGTCTTTGAGATCAAAGCCAGGGAGGAGAGATATTAAGCAGATACTGACCCACGGTTCTGTGGCCACCGTTAGGATTTATTGACCTGATTAGCAAATCAGGACTGCAGGGAAGCTGAGGTCGGTATTTGCTTCGGGAGGAAAAAAGATCAGATGCTGGATGAAAACGGAGGGCTGCATTACTCCTGTGCCTCTGGTAATAGGTGGTAATGACGATCACGCTAGGTAGCGTTGCGTGGACGTGTGCTGTGCACCTAATAGCGTATTTCAGTGTTGCTGATAATGGATGGTCCTACAAGGGGAGCAGTAAGAGCTAACAGTTGGAGTGCTCAGGACGTGCCAGGCGGCAGCTGAAGGCTTTATTTGCGTGTATTGTTCCCTTTGTGTGGAGGAGGAAACTGAGCTTGAAGCAGTTGACAATATTGTTCAAGGTAACCAGGCAGGAAAGAATTAGAACCGGGATTCGAAACCAAACCTATTTGACCCGGAGCTTGTGCTTTCACTGACACCACCACAGTCTGGTAATAGTTCCTCCTGCTGTCACCCATCCCTGACCCCAAATTTTCTGTGTTTTCTCAACTGAGCTAAAACACTTGGACTTTGCAGAGCTTTCTTATACTACAATTACTTTCACTTTGAAGGATTTTTTTTTTTCTCTTAAAAGATTATTTTTGTCCTTTTCAACGAAATTGGCCATTCAGGCTTTGGAAGTAATATGCAATGGTTCATGTTGGCTGAATTTTAAGTAAACCAAGTTTCTGCTATTGATTTATCAAAAAGAAATACATGGATTTAAAAGTGGTGGCCGTTCTCTATTCACACTTTTCCTGGTCTACAGTATTAATTCTAGAGACAGCGTGCACTCATGTCTGACCCACTGTGGAAGACTGAGTTCACTGTGGACCTGGGTGCTGAGTTCTTTTGCTGCGCACTTAGAACTGTTTCCTCCCTTTGATTCTTTAAGACTGCTAAGAAATAACTTCTAAATAAAGAAACTGATTCTTGTTTCACATCTTAAGATGTTCTCCACTGACGTGAAACTGGTAACTCAGAGCTGCTCAACTTCTGGGGGGCCACTGTCCTTTTTGAGATTCTCAGGACAGCTAAGCCTCCTTTCCCCAGAAAAATGCACACAGCCCGTGCATACTGTAGGGCCTTCTCTGCCTGGGGATCAGTGGACGTTGGGTAAAGTGATCCTGCTTACTTCCTCCCTCCCTTTCTCTATCTTCAACTCTTCAGTAAATACTTCTTGAGCCCTGCTAAATGCCAGGCACTGTGCTGTGTATTAGGGTTACACGGTGAGTGACACAGGCATGGTTCCCATCTTCATGAAGTTGACAGTCTAGTGCGCAAGGAAGACAAATCAAGAAGCATGTGTCTATGCTCTACTGTGTGTGTGCCATAAAGGAAGAGTATGGTGTATACAAAGGTCATTTACAGGAGGCTCAGACCTAGCATGAGTATGTGGGGTGGGGGTGGGGAGGGGGTGGCAGCTGGACCAGGGACCCACCCGTCCCCTCAGGAAATGATGTTTGGGCTGAGATCAAAAGGATGGCTGGAAGTGAAGTAGCCTGAGGGCAGGAGGAGAGAGGCCCAGCCAGGGAGTGTTGTGCCATGTTCATGTGCCTCTGAAATGCTGGTGCAGCTGACCCCTGTGCTATCTTTGTGCCTGCCCCAAAGAGCTCCCTCTCCTTGGCTATACTCTCAGCAAGCTGAAGTCCACTGCACAGAAGCTCAACTACAAATGATTCATTCTTGCCATGGGTCAAATTGCATTTCCCCTGAAGATAAATCCCTCTCCTGGAGCTTTAAAGTGGGTTTTCTCTTTGCTCTCAGACAGATTCCATATTACTGGGTCTGTTATATTTGGGGCAGTGATCTTAGGTTCCAATAACTGTTCAAGTTTATTTTTCTTGCTGTGAAATGCTTGGAGTCAGGGCCATGTTCCTTTTCAGAATGTACGTGTCATGATGAGGACACACTTGCTGCCCATGTGGGTAAACAGGTACAGACACGTGCTCAGCCCTGTCCACACTCCCTAGCACGCAGTCCATAATGCACGTTTGTCACTGCACCGGCATGGAGTGTAGACCCTTGCTATTCAAAGAGCCATCCTTGGGCCAGCAGCATTAGGAGCCCATCAGAAATGCAGACTCTCAGGCCCCACCCTGACCTCCTGAATCAGAATCTGCACACATGACATGACCTGGGTCCACATTAACCTTGGGGCAGGGCTGGTTTGGTCTTCTCTGTTTCCACTCTGGCTTAGTCTGTGCTGTTGAATAGTTTAGTCCAGATGCTTTTGTTTAAGCACACTGATGCTTTTAACAAACTATAGTTTACCAGGACCATCACTATTTTTTTTCCATGTGGGGAAAAGGAGTCCAGGTAGCTGTTCTGTGGGGTGGCTGGAATTTGACTGTTATGTGTGGAAGAAAGTGAACCAAGATGCTGGGTACCAATCAAGCTTTATTAAAGGAAAAGAATCTACCAGGCTGTGCTCAAAGTGGAGGGCATCCCGGGGCTGCCCTCAAGATGGAGGACAGCACCACGTGTGGGGGTAGGAGAGTTTATATAGGGCACCAAGGGCTGCTGATACCATCAAGGAGGGACGTTATGCTAATACAGAAGCTATGTGACCAGGGTGGAGAACTGTGCCCTTGCAGAAGCAAAAGGGTTTCTGTTTTGCAGAAGTCATGAGGCTTCTTGTAAAGGGAAGTGGGGAGGTGTTTGGTGCTGGAGTGGAAGACAAGGCCAGCAGCTATTTTGTGCTTATTGTGTGCACAATGGCGCTGGTCATGTCCAAGACCCATCACTCCTGCCTCTTAAGTATAGGGAGAAGGGAAAGCAGCAAAGGCCTCGTTCTTCTGAAGCCACTTCCTGCTGGAGATGGGCAAAGATATGTAAAAAATAAAAGATTTATGTTGGTGGGTAAAACAATTAGGTGGTGGGGGTATTGGTTTCGCGTGGGGAGGCTGTATTCTTCCAGGGAAGGGTTGCTGATTCTGAGGGGCAGATATCCTCCTCGCAGGAACAATTCGGCGACCTTTCGGTTGGTGAAAGCCTGCATACGTTCCTGAAAGAAATTAGAGAAACACCAAAAGTGACAGGGGCCAAAGAGTAGGCTGAGTCCCAGCACAGTTAGGGGTCCTAGTAGGAGCATACGCCAAGGTATCCAAGGGTTCAGTGACTGGGGCCACCCTCCAGGTGTGTTTGCATTTTGTAACCTTTTGTGTCAGTGATCAATGCTTGCCTTTAAATGGTTTAAGTTGTCCTGGATCACCCCAGACTCATTTACGTAATAACAGCATTCCTCCCCCAAGGAGAGGCAGGTGCCTTCCTTCTCAGCTGTAAGGAAAGGGTCCGACTGTTCTGTAAAGTGACTGTCAACTGTCGTGAGTGAGGTGACCTGTCACTGGAGGGAGGAGATGTTATCTATGCTTAGTTCTTCTGAGAGTTTTGATAGAATTGAGAGGCAGTAGCAGGGCCCGCTATGCCAGTCCCAGTTGCAGGAACGAGCCCTGCCGCAATTAAAAGGTACGATTAGTGCCCTATGGGAGCAGAGGGCACTTCCTGAGAGGGGGACCCAAGGTTAGTCCCAGTCCCGTCTCCATCTCTCCATCTTTCTGGAAGGTGATGTCCAGACGAGCCAAACGAATATGCAAGAAATCACATTAGGGGGCCGGCAACAGGATAATGTAGTTTTACAAAGGAAATACATTCCGGTTTTAGGCCATGGAGGAGGAGGGGATAAGTGAGTGGTAGCGTGTGGTGTTAGTGAGGCAGAGTGTGGGCAGGCCCCGCACAACGCTGACAGTCCCCACTGAGGTGAGATTAGAGGAAAGTGAAGAGACGTGTGTGGAAACATTGCGGGCTGCATCGACAGGGAGGGGGTGACCACAAAAAGTTTCTCGCAAAGTGGGAGACAGATGAGTTGCTTGGGGACCAGTCTGATTTGCTGAGGACTGCATCGTCCCTGCGGACCTGGAACCTCCATGTTCCACATAAAGGGGAGCACTGAGATAGGAGAAAAAACATGGGATGGATACGAAGGGTTAGGAGCCAAAAGAATTTAAAGGGGACATTGTCACAATTTCATTGCTAAGAAGCATCCTCCTGATAGGAGGTAAAGGAGTGCAGGAGAAACCTTCCTACAGTGTTACACTCCTTCAGGGCAGCACTGGCTAATCCTGTAGCAAGTACTGGAACAGATAGTATAATAAAGGTTAGGGACACGGGGTGGCATATACTTATCATGTCCCACGATGGCAAACCCACGATAACAGGTCAGGACCAGCCTTGGAGCAGCTCTTGTGTGAAGGATGTGGAGCAGGCCTGCAAGAGTGAGAGGATAATCACCGGGGGAAAGATCATCCTTCTTCTGGGATTGGGAGAAGAGTGGAGGTCCTGGAGATTTTCAGTTTTGTGGGTCCTAAAATGGATGAAGCATAAGGAGATGTTGGTTGAAGGTTGAGCAGGGGGACCCCTCTGGCTTGGGGTTAACAGATTCTTTGGGTAAAGTCTCAGGTGCTAGTTTTACCAAGGATAAGTGGTACCAAGGGGCCTTTCTTAGTACTTTTACTGCCATGGGGGTGGGAGAAGTACTGTATAAGGCCCTGCCCAGCATGGTGAGAGGGGCTTTTGGATTCAGATTCTAATATACACTTGCTGTCCTGGGCTCAGTTTAAAGTCTGAGGGGGTGGTGAGGAAGGGACGAGGTAATAGAGGGTTGGTCTGTTCCCTGAGAAGATCCCTAATGAGTGAAAGAGCAGGGAGATACTGGCCCAAAGGTGATGAGCTGGAAGGGAGAGGTGTGAGTGACGGGCCTACCGTACATAAGTTTGAAGGGCCTGAGGCCAGTGGGCTTGCGGGGGGCAGCTTGCAGGCGAGTGAGTGCTAGAGGGAGAAGTTGGGTCCAAGGGAGGTGAAGTTCCATGGACAGCTTGGTGAAGTGTATTTACTATGGCATAGCCTGCCTGGGGGGCGGGCATGGAGGCGGCACTCCCAGCTATGAACCATGTATGCTGGGGCCATGTAATGGGATGTGGGGAGATGTGTGGAAAGGGATTGAGAAAGAGGTATAAAGCCTCGATGCAATTGTGTTCTAAGGGTCATGAGAGTTTTGGGATGAGTGTGGCTGGATTTAAGGGAGGGCAAGTTTTAAAAGAGAACTGGGAATTTTCCATGAAAGGAAGTTGAATAAGTTGTAGGTGGGAAGGGGAAAGAATTGACTTGTCCTTATGGCTGAGAATGTCCTGACTGTTTGTTGTCCAAAAGTTATTTTAGAGCTTTTTTGTGATGAAAGGGTGGCTCCTGCCAAGGCCCGTAAACAGGGGCCCATCCCCGGGCTGTGGTGTCTAGTTGTTTAGAGAGGTATGCAACAGGGGAGAAAATATCTCCTGCCTCTTGTCCCAAAACCCCAACTGCCAATCCTTGGGTTTTGGTGATGTACAGGATAAAAGGATGAGATAGGTTTGGGAGGGATAGAGCTGGGTCTGCGAGGAGAGCAGCTTTTAATCACTGGAAGGGAGAATGAATGGGCTTTGTGGGATCTAACGGAGTGGCAGGATCCCCTTTGGCTGCCCCATAAAGTGGTTTTGCTAGCACACCAAAGTTGGGGATCCACACATGGAGATATTCTGCAAGCCCCAGGAAAGAGAGAATTTCACTCTTTGTGGTGGGAGTTGGTAGTTCAGAAATTAAACTTTTGTGATCCACTGTTATTTCTGTGGTGTTGGGGGTGAGGTGGACTCCCAAGTAGGTGACCGAAGGGAAAGAAATTTGGGCCTTGCTGGGGGACACTCGATATCCCCTGGAAGCCAGGAAATTAAGGAGAGCAACAGTGTGGGCCTGTGAATCCTCACAGGAGGGGCTACAAAGGAAGAGGTTATCCACATATTGTATTAAAGTGCTGGAGGCTGGGGGAAGCTCAGGTAAGTCTTGAGCTAAGGCCTGGCTGAAGAAGTGGGGGCTATCCTGAAACCCCTGAGGTAGTACTGTCCAAGTGAGTTGTTGGGAACTGCACGTGTCAGGATTAGTCCTGTACTAAACGGTATGAGCTGTTAGGCCTTATAACTGGAAGGATGGGTGTATTAAAAGGCGAGTGGGTGTGCCGTGAGAGATAAGAAGAAAGGAGTTTGTGTATGATGGGTATTAAGCCCATTAGGTGTTTCTTAGCAATGGGGTATTGTAGGACATTAGGGAAAGAAGAAGGATCCTGCAGCCTCATGAAGATGGGAGGGTGATGAGTAGCTGTGGAGGGTGAGGAGGTGTCCCATACTATAGGATTAACTTTGTCAGGGGGAAAGGGGAGGGTAAAGATTTCAGGGCTCAGGTCTAGGGTGGCCTGTAACAGGAGTATTGTAGCTGGAGTTTAAGTGTTTAAGGTAAGGGTAGCTTTGAATTTGAAAAGTGTCCCATCCCAGTAAGGGAGTTGGGCATTGAGGCATTATTAAAAATTTGTGTGTGAATTGGGTGTGATGTAGGGTGCAGGAAAGGGGTTGAGTGATCCGTGGATGGTATTCTGATCCTGTGACCTCCACTATTGTGATAGAGGATGGAGTTGTTGGTCCTGCATATTCAGGAAGGGTAGAGTAAGTGGCCCCTGTATCAATGACAAAAGAGATTGGCTTACCTGCTATGAGGTGAGTTACTCTGGGCTCCTGCATGGTGTTCTCTGTGGGGGCCTCGGGCTCTGGGCATCATCAGTCCTCCTCCTGGGCAAAGCTGAGAAGCTCTGGTAGTGATGGCCATGGAACTAAAGGTTGTGGGTTAGAGACTGGGCCACTCCCTCTCTGGAGAGTGGAACAGTCAATCCCCCCAGTGACCTGGCTGTTTGCAGTGAGGACAGGGCCCAGGAGGAGGCCTGGGGTTAGAATGGGCCCATGCCCAGTGGCCCAGTTGATCACATTTGAAGCAGTTCTGGGGTGGCTTGCTCCTAGAGGCAGCTGGCTTTGGAGTATGTGAGCCTCAGATGCTATTAGTCAGGAGCTGGCATTTGGCCTGATCTCTTTTGTAACAATCTTTCTTTTCTTTTTTCTTCTATTGTTAAAATCCTTGAAAGCTGCATTGAGGAGGTAGTGTAAAAGGGCCATGCCTGCAGGGGAGTTTGGATCTATATGTGTGTATTTATGTAAAGCCTCAGAGAGACAGGTTAGGTCCTTGCTGGGATTTTCAGTGGATCTCTGTGTGATTTCCCTAAGCTTATCATAATTGACTAACTTGTGAGTAGCCTTTTGGAGGCTGTAAATCAAGTGTGCGATCATGTTATCTCAGAGATCCCTATTCCCATGGCTGGTCTGGTAGTCTCAGTTTGGGTCCATGCAAGGAACTGCAATGGCTCCCACTGGCGGTCTGTTATTTTGAGTATGTACCTCATCTGCCTGTTGTTGGGCTGTTACCCAGACCTGCTCCCTGTACATGGACTTGGACAATTCCCTCCATCTCAGCCACTTTACAGAGGGGGATATAAAGGAGCTGGAGCTGAAGCAGGGTTGTTACCTGACAAATGGGAAGGAGAGGGGGTTCGGTGGATGAGGGCAAGTGTCTCAAGACCAGGTAGGGGGAAGAGAGGAAAAAGGTGAAGGCTGACAGATCATAAGATTGATCTGAGTCTGGGAGGGGAGGTTGGGCATGAGCTAGGAGAATTTGAGACATAGGACAGTTTTGACAGAGAAAAGGACTGTAATTGGAGATAGAAAAAAGGCCTGAACATAAGAAATCTCTCCAGCTTTTGCTGTTTCAGTGAGCATCTAAATCAAGAGTGCCATCTCGTGGCCACTGGGATCCATTGTAATGAGGCATTTGCATTTTGATGTCTCCCTGGAGGCTGAGAGATTGTCCAGGAGGCAGCCTGGAAGTGTAGAGCATGGAGGTTTGGATTGTGAGGATCCCATGTAGAGGGTGAGAAAGGAAACGGGCAGTCCTGGTAGAAGAAGGGTGACAACAAAGAGCATCCTCTTTGCTATGCACCTTCTTTTTGAGAGAAAAGCCACGACCAGGTAATGAAGCATCCTCCAATATCTGGGGGGGGGCATGAGAGGAGTTCCCCCGGCCAGGCACCTGGGCTTCATACAGACTGTAGTAATAGAGAGTAGTCGGGGGGACTCATAGAAGCAGGACAGACCAACTGACTCACCCCGAATTGAGGCCAATATTGGATGCATTGGTCTGAAATGGCAAAAAGGAGAGAGTCCCAGAGGTACCTGGTTCAGCAGGTCCAGGAAGGGCAACCAAAGGCCAATCAACCCAAGAGAGGGGATTGTCCAACAATACCAGCCAGAACCCTCCTCGAGTTTCGGCACCATAATGAAAGAAAGTGAGCCAAGATGCCGGGTACCAATCAAGCTTTATTAAAGGAAAAGTATCTACTGGGCTGTGCTCAAAGTGGGGAACAGCCTGGGGCTGCCCTCAAGATGGAGGACAGCACCAGGTGTGGGGGTGAGAGAGCTTATATAGGGTGCTAAGGCCTGGCTGATGCAATCAAGGAGGGGCATTATGCTAATGCAGAACTATGTAACCAGAGTGGAGAACTGTGCCCTTGCAGCAGCAAAAGGGTTTCTGTTTTGCAGAAGTCATGAGGCATCTCGTAAAGGGAAGGGGGAAGGGGTTTGGTGCTGGAGTGGAAGACAAGGCTAGTGGCTATTTTGTGCTCATTGTGTGCACAATGACACTGGTCACGTCCAAGATCCATCAATGTGCAGCAGGTGGGTGTGCTCATGGGGAGATGAAGTCATGCCACCGCACTTCCGCAAGAGTCATTTCACCTGTTCTCGGACTGTCACCTGTTTGTCACTGGCATCCTTCTTCATTATTTTTACATCAGATGGAAAGTCTCTTAATTTCTTCTTAAGCAGTTGGTGATGCAGAAGTAGGGCAAGGCAGTCGTCCACTAGTCAGTGAAGTCACTCATGTTTGTGAATTGTGAAGTCACTTGTGTTTGCTTTAGCCTTGGTGCTTGAAAAGGTCTTCACTGATGTTGAGCCACAGATGCATGTGAAAGGCAGTCCCTGGCTCCAGCCCTCTATGGTATATGCCTTCCACTCTCCTCGTGGACCCATTCCTCCTGCTCTCTGGTTGCCCTTGGGTTCTGTCCTTCAGTTCTTGGTAACTGTAGCTGACTCTCTGACCCACTGCTCCATCTCACCACCGTTTCCTTCCATCCTCTGTCCTTTCCTTCAGTTTGAGGATCAGCCACACATTGGGTAAGAGGCCCTTCCCACACCAGTCTCAGGCCCAGGGCAGCCTGCAGGTGGTGGAGAGTCAGCACTTAGGGCAGGTGCGATGGGAGCCACGTATTAATGTGGCAGTGTCACCTTCTTTGCATGCTGATGACATCCTTCAGTTGAGCTGTAATGTGTGCTTTTGCTCACCTTGTGTTAAGTAGGTCTTTTTTCAGTTGCCTGTGAAGAATTGAAGTGGCTTAACTGTAACATGTTTAATTTGTAAAAATGAGAAATGATTGACTTATGTAACTCAAAAGCCAGGGTGGATTTTGAAAGAAAGTGAGTCAAAGCTCCAGGTACCAATCAAACTTTATTAAAGGAAAAGAATCTGCGGGGCTGCACTCATAAGTGTAGGGCAGCCAGGGCTGCCCTCAAAATGGAGGACAGCACCAGGTGTGGGGGTGGGAGAGCTTATATAGGGTGCCAAGGGCTGGCTGATACCATCAACGAGGGTCATTATGCTAAAGTGGAAGCTATGCAACCAGGGTGGAGAACTGTGCCCTTGCGGAAGCAAAAGGGTTTCTGTTTCTCAGAAATCATGAGGTTTCTTACAAAGGGAGGGGCTGGTGACCACTTTGTGTTTGTTGTGTGCAAAATGGCGCTGGTCACATCCAAGATCCATCAGATTTCACTTCACACATGGTTTGATTCAAGATTTCCGTGTGTTCAGTGGGTTTGTGCTCTCTCCAGTTCTTGCCACTGCCTGCCCCGCACTGGCTCTGGCTCCAGGCAGGGACACCGCTCTTCTCCTGCTATTCATGGCTATAGCTTCAGACAAACTATGCAGGCCAGGAGGGTCTTTTCCCCCAGAAACCCCAGCAAATTTCATTCTTCTTCTTGGCTCTGGCTGGGTCTGTGGCAATCTCTAAACCGATCACCACAGCTTGGAAAATAAAATGAGTTTCTTCATTTAGACCAGTGGTTCTCAAACTTCAGCAGGCATCAGACCTATCTGGAGGGTCTGTGAGGACACAGATTGCTGGCCCCACATCCAGAGTTTCTGATTCACAGGTCTGGACTGGGTTCTGAGAATTTCTAACAAGTTCCCCAGTGATGCTGATGGTCGAGGCCTAACCACATGCACAGAGAGTGGAAGGTGTTCTCCCCAAGGTAGCTCTCGGTACTCTTTACCTGAAGAGCAGAGAACGGGTACTTCCATTTCTCCCTGCTCCAGTAAACATGCTATGTTCTTACATAACTACAACTCCTGCCAGTATGTGTTGAGTGGTGCCTGTGCACCCGGTACTGTTAGGTTCAGGGGATACAGCTTTGATCCAGACAGAGCTTGTGCCCTCCTAGGTCGGTGGGCACGAATGACAATAGGCAAATACGTATGTAATATATGAGAGATTTCACCTGCTCCAAAAATCACTGAGCAGGGAAGGAGATGGAAAGACCCTGGGGTCTTGGGTCTGTTTCATGCAATGGGGTCATGGGAAATCTCTCAGTTAAGGTGCCCTCTGAGCAGAGACCTGAAGGTAGTGAGGGAGTGAGCCATGCTCAAGTTTAGGAAAAAAGGCTTTCTAGGAAGAGTATAAAGAACTTGGGAGTTTGAAGAATAGCAAAAGGTCACTGTATCTGCGGCAGAAGGAGCAAGGGGAGAGTGGGGGGAGATGAGGGGCAGATGCAGAGTTTACAGTCCGTGAGGAGGGTGGGGATTTACTGTGAGGAAGAAGAGGGACTCCGTGAGACATGAGCAGCACACCTGGGACTAGGGATCTGAGATACAGGGGAACAAACGTGGTGGAGACAGAATGAGCTGTGCCCTTGTATTCAGTTAGTGTCCAACTGCTGGAAAGCCAGCGTCGGGCTCTGAGTGGACCTGGCGTTTTTACTCCCTACCCTAAGTGTGTCCCACAACCGCATGTTCTGACCTTGGTATTCTGCAGAGGGAGGGATATATTACCGCTCTGTCTTCTGGTCGGTGCCTCTTGGTCCCCAATCTGAGTCTTTTCTAGTTAAGCCTAATACGAGATTGTTTTCCTCCAGATTTAAACTCTGGGCAATTCCCCCCACGTCACATAAACTCGAAGCTCAGCCATTTCTCCCCTTCCTCCTTGAGGCAGAGAGGAAAGGGGATTGCTATGGAATTTTGCCTGGGAAAAAGTTGGGGAAGCACACTGATTTTTTAAAATTAGCTTCTCGTCAAAGGAAAGGAAGAAATGAAAAAGTGGGTCTGATTAGAACACAGGTGTCGCAGCTGGGGAGCAAATGCACAGATCCACGGGGCTGCTAGAAAGGGAGGCCTCTTGGGACTTTCAGGAGCATGAACCACAAGACCAACTCTTGCAAGGAAATAGGAGGTGGAGAACCAGACGGTCACCCCAGAGGGCAAGCGCCCCTCAGAGGCTCGAGACTCCTGGAGCTGTGCTGCTGGAACAGCAGTGAAGCCGTGCACGTCCCTCCCACGCTCAGAAGCGCTTAGTGACTCATTCATTAGGTCAAGTTCATGCTTCTTAGCATGGCCTTCAAGGCCCCAGCCATCCAGCAATAACTTACGTCTTGAGATTTGCCCATTTTTACTCACATTCTACCCCATTCATTCTAGTAACCCCTGAATGCACTTGGTACTTTCAGTGAATGTGCCTTTGTTTACATTTTATGTCATTTACTGTCCTTCCCTTCTTCTCGCTCTTCCAGCCCAGTCTAAGGACCACTTCTTTTTGGAAGACTTTTCTGCAGCTAAAACTGGTGTTTCCCCACCCCCTTGCTTACTAATGCTCCGGTTTTTCCCTTTTATGCACTAATTTCATTTGGCCTTGGATGTTCTGCCATTATTCCACTATGTGACAAGTTCCTTCAAGAGAGAGAAGCTCTTGAGGGAAAAGGCCATTTGTCATTTGTATCCTCCCCGCCGACACATCCCAGCATATGACAGAGGCACGCAGAACGAATGCTCAGCAAAGATGCAGGATGTCGGCTGAACTGAACTCTAGCTTTGGCTGCAGAGAGCGATTGTGGGGTGTTTTGACCTTGGGACTTCTTGAGTAACTTCCTTTTTTTTTTTTTGGCATTTTTATACTTCCTCTTCTTTTAGGACACCTGGAATATAACTTTCCTGAGCTCAGGATCACTTTCTCTTTTTCTCTAGAAATTTCTAGAACCACTGCTGAGAAAGAGAAATGTGCTTCAACCCAACCAACCAAACATTCTGCCTCTAGGGCTGATCTATGAGTGTGCAGCAGTGATTGGGGAGACCTAAAAACAGACTCAGACACATCCTGCTCCCAGATTGGCCTCCCATGACGAGCTTGTCTTCCCTTGGCCTGTTGCCTGGGTGGGAGAAAGGACGTGAGATATCGCCATCATGGATCTCCCAACCTGACAGATGGGTGTGAAACACATGTCAGGTTAGAAAGGGAATGGAACGGGGTTGATTGTTGCACATTTTCAGGGCTGTGGGATTCCGAGAGATGTCCCTCACTACATACACGTGGCTTTATTTGCTCTCTTTTGTTCAACAGTCTGTCTTCTGGATTTATTCTAATTGGGAACTGCCTCCTGTGTGGGGACGACTGGCTAGGAGCCTGTACCATGGGACAGTAGGAGATATGAAGTTATCAGCAGGGAGGGGGCCAGGCAAGGGACGTCGTGTGCCGACGTGTCTGTGTGTTCTTGGCTCTTTTTGAGGTTCGGCAGTCGTGTTGCCCTCTGCTTCTGGTCCTTTGTGAATCTCATCTACAGATGAATCACAGTTTGAGACGTGTTGTGCACAATGGGAGCTGTCAGGCCTTCAGGTGGTGTGAGCCCTAAACCCATTCCCGTACGTTGCCGAGGCTGGCACCAGATTGGGAGCATGCCACCAGAATCATGTGCTCGTCCTGATCTGGACTTTCTTAAGAAAGGTCTAAGAAGACAGGTTCAATTCGGATTTTGTTCCTCTTCCCTCTAGATGACATTGGAAGAAAACGAAAAGCCCCTGAGGACCTGTTGGAGTCGATCGTATTTATGCTTGGAAACAAAGTTTACCATAGAGGGCCAATACAGGATGTCTAGACTCACCAGTGATGAGAACAGTTTGAGCTTTGACTCACAGATCTAGGGGTTTTCCAGCGGAAGATGAAATTTTTGATGGGTGGATTCTTCAGTGAGAATGAGGTTATTTCCTTTTTGGCTTACAGCCTTTGAGACAACAATCTAATGTGCAAGTGTGTATTTACTCCACAGGCCTGGTTAAGAAGGTGGCTGTGTCCCTTCCAAAGTGTCTGTTTTGCCTTGAAGTGAGTAGGTTTGCTATTGTCCATGTGAATTGAGGACACTATTCCACTCCAACTTACACTGCTCCTGAGCCGGAGGAGCACTGAGACCATGGTCACAGCCGCCCTATAGCAAATTAGGGGACCAGAGCAGTCAGATTGCAGACCCATGTCCCAAGGCGGCTCAGTCTGTGTGAGGCAAATAAGCTCTGGATTGGGCCCAGCCCCCAAAGCCTCTCTCCTAGATGATATTGTGGATTCTTAGCAAAATGGCCCCTGAGCAAGGCTGACCATAGGTGCCACAAGCCTCGGCCTGCGAGACTTATGCCAAGTAAGGGGCCCACGTCAGAGCCCTGGGTGGGAATAAACAGAATGCGATGCTCTGTGCACCTCTGCTGGGGACACACTCGGGACACTCAGGGCAAATGGCTACCCTAGAAAACAGACCCTGAGCTTCCTCTGTGCTCTTCTTGGATTCATATTTTTATTAGGAAAGATCTTCAGCCCTTTTTGCTTGGAAACTTGTAGGCATAATTTGGTGTAATTGACTTTATCTTGCCTTGCACACCCTCTTCAACCAGTTACCAACTCTATTGATTTATCTAGGAAATTATGCATATATTTTGATTAGCCATACCATTGTCTAACTTCTCTGAGTTTTCCTTGTCTGCAAAATGGGATGAGTAAGAGCTACATGCTGGTGGTGGGTAGACCCAGTGAGACAATGGAGGTAAAGCCTGTAGTTAGAGAGGGCTCCGCCAGCACTGCTCACTTTCTCTCCCTGCCTTTCTCACTCCCTGGTGCAGTCCAAGCACCAAACCCCCACCCCTCGCCCCCAGTCTGCTGCCCCTGCCCGGAACCTGCACCACAGCCATACAGTCCTCACCTGTCTCCTTTGCCAGAATCTATCCCCTCTTCCAGCCCTCTCTCCCTGGAAAGCTCCACACTCAGGTGCTGTTTTGAGCTCTTCAGTCCTTTCATGAAAAACCTAACACGGCTCCCCTTACATGCAGGACAAATCCCAAACTCTTGAGCTTGGCTCCAGTCTCTCCTCTGCCTACCTTTTCAAATAAACACTTCATTTCTTAAACCTCTGGCGCAGCCAGACTGAAAGGCTTTCCGTGGACCATGCTCTGCTCTGCCTCAGGTCCTTTGTCTGGAAACTTCTTTCGTACTTCTCTAAATCCTACCTGTTTTTCCATATTCAGCTCAAATTTTATGACTTTTGGGAGTCTTTCCTGTCCACCAGCGACACATGCTTTTTCTTTTTTCTGAACTCCTACATAAATTGGCCACTCCATTGATGTGACTGTTAACTAGACCACGTAGCTTCATGTGTGGTCTTTAATTGGAATTTAGACCTTTCTCCCTGTTTGTCCTTGTTTGGCTTATTTCCCATCACGTTTATATTCCACATCTCCTAGAATGAGGCTCTTCCTCCCATTGGAGACTCCCAGTAGTTGATTTGATACAGGAGAGGTTAATTGTGATTAAAATAAATCTTTTCTTTATAGAAGACATTGTTTTTACCATGCATAAGCAGGAGACATGTCAAGTCAACTTGCAGCATCTTAATCTCAATTGGGAGATGCTGATTTGAATCACCTTATTAACTGAACAGCATTTGCAAACTAATTTGTCACTGTATCCTCTGGACATTAGAATGCTAATTCTCTCAGACTTTATAATTTCTGCCAAACCTCAGAGCATAGCTCTGGCTGACCTCCTCCAGGGACTAAATTGGAACAAAGGCAACTGGCTAAGTAAGCATTTGGAGTGTTATGTAATTTGGACTTAGATTTAGTATTTTTTCAGAAATAAAATAGAAATATGACACCAGCTCAGGCCCAGGTGCTTTTCTTCTCTCTTCTGTGTTCTGGTCTTTAAAAAATAAATCAGGGGCAGCTCTCTATGATTTAGGATTGTTTTTCTAATGATACTCCTTTTCATTTCATGTCATATCAGACCCCTTATGTGGTAGAAGCTTTGTGACATGTGAGGTTTGATGCTTATTTATACTTTTGTTTTTTTGGTAAATTGAGGTTTGATGTAATGGCTAAAACTGAGGCTTATGTGCAACCATTTGGATTCAAATCCTGACTTTGCCATTACTGTGTGACATTAGGAAAATGGCTTAATTTTTTTAAGACATCATCTCCTCACCTATAAAGTGCATATAATATTAACACTCACCTCATAAGCTATTTGTAACTACTATGAGATAATATATTTAAAGTCATTAGTACAAAATCCACAGTAAAGTAAATGCTCAACAAATGTGTGTAATTTTAAAAAATGCTATCTACAAAGTTGCTAATGTTAGAGACAGGGAATAACACAAAACAAAAACAAAAACAAAAAACCCTGTTCAGATTAAAACCTGGATCTGCAAGATTTGGTAGTGATTTAAAAATACCAGTGAGAGGCCCCTGCTGATTCCGTATGTCTAGTTATTAACAGTGACCTTGACAGGTGAGTGGAGACTGTCCCTCTCTCAGTACACTGGTCCCCAGCGTATTGGACCTATGTGGAGGTTGCACACTGGGTTTTTCAGTGTTGTGCAGTGAGCCCAGCTCAGGGGAAGTGGCCTTGCCTCATAACCTTAGATAAGCCAAGGAGGCATGTGGAACCTGTGGAGGACACTGTCATGGATGGTTCTCTTCTCTGAATGTGAGGTCCACTCATTTTTGGAACCAACGACCTGCCCACTGGGGCCGCACTGGAAGTCCCAGTTTCCGTGTTAATTTTCTTTCACTGTTTTTTCTTGGTCACTGATATTACTGGACAGTGTTGTTCAGAGTGCTAGAAAGCGTCATGATACGTTGCGTGACATATAGGGTATGTGTTTGCTGTTGACTCCCTGACTTAAGGACGGATATTCCATGTTCTTAAATTTCCTTTTAGGCTATGTCTGTAACCTTTCGCAGGGATCTTGATTATGGGAATGGAGAAATGGAGAAGACTTTTCTAACTACACTGTTTCTGTCTGTGTTTTTTTCTTAAGTATTTACACAGGACATATGAAGCACGTACATTGCTTAAGTGCTGTTTTTCACTTGATGCCGAATACCTGGGATGGAATGAGAAAGATCCTAATAATCCGCATGGATTTTTGAATGTTCTTAAACATTAGCTACTTCCTTGAGTATTATGTAGTTCTGGTTTTCATCCCAATATAAGCTACTAAGTGGCTTCAGTCTTAGTCTAAATCTAAAATATTTCTTGCAAGAGAGTGGGCAGTCATGGAACAGGTTGGAATATGATTTTGAAGTGGGTTGGTGTGTTAGGGTTCTCCAGAGAAACAGGACCAATAGGATGTGTGTGTGTGTGTGTGTGTGTGTGTGTGTAAATAAGAGATTTATTAAAAGGAATTGGCTCACACAACTATAGAGTCTGACTGATGAATCACAATATCTGCAGGCTGAGTTGGTGAAGTGCTCTGGCTTTGTTGGAATCCTGCTGATGTCCCCAATTGTGGAGCTCTTTTACCTGCCTTGACTGGGCTGAATGTCAAGCTAGGGCTGGGTCTGGAGCTCACAGACCCCTCAAGCCTGTTCCAGACTGGGTCACAAACCCTTCATATGCCAGGCTGGGTCACCAGACCCCTCACACACCAGGCTGGGTCACCAGACACTTTACACACAGGTCTATGAGCTAGGTAACCGGCAAACAGGTCCTTGGAAGCCGCAGGTTGGAAAGGCATGGCTGCTTGTGCAGCGGCAGCCACCTGAGGCAGTAGACTCCAGCCAAGGTGGTGGTGCTGTGCAGGCGCACTAACTCCACCCACACACAGCCTATTCACAGCAAATGCTCTGCAAGATTCTGAACATCTGAGGGGCCCTGACCATTTTCCTATATTTTCCCAACAGTTGTCAAGCTGGGGACCCAGGAGAGCTGATGGCATAGCTTCAGTCTGAGTCTGAAGGCCTGAGACCCAGGGAGAATCAATGTTTCAGTTCATGTCCAAAGGCAGGGAAAAGCCAATGTCCCAGTTGGAAGGCAGGCTGGGAGGAGGAATTCTCTTTTACTCAGATGAAGGTGAACCTTTTTGTTATATTTAGGTCTTCAACTGACTGTACAAGACCCACACACATTAGGGAGGGCAATCTGCTTTCCTCAGTCTACCATTAAAATGTTAATCTTATCCAAAAATACCCTCACAGAAATACTCAGAATGATGTTAACCACATATCTGGGCACCCTGTGGCTCAGTCAACTTGACACAGAAAATTAACCATGACAATTAGAGTATGCACTCCTACTTTGATTTAATTCTCTGAATCATCCAATTATTAATTTGTTACCCTTTTTCAGGTATGACTGGCTTAACAAATAAAATGGAAAAGAGTCTTTGGCTCAGTAAACGGTTACTGTGCTCCCAGTACATGTGGGCACTGATTAGGCTTAGTAGGGGGGACAAAGATGAACTAGTTAAATTTTTTGCCTCAAGATTAAAATTTCTTCCATGCCAGATGCTTGCTCCTCACCTAGTTTTAAAATTCATTTTCTTTAATATAATTGATCCTGAGAGTATCCACACTTGAAAGGTTTATTTGAAAATTTGACTTTTTTGGGTTTAACCAATACCAATGGGTTACTGCTTCTCCACTTGCTCTAGCTTCTTTTTTATCCTGCAAAATTATCTTCCCCTTGAGAAGGAGCTGCTTTTTATCCTTCTGGTTTTTAATGTTATATAGAATCTTGCCAACCATCACTATACAGTGAGGGGGAAAATGCCATCGAAGGAAAACCCTCAGTTGCCCTACAAACCTTTGAAATGAAGTCATGCTTCTGATGAGATTTTGAAGCAGTGACCTGAATTTGAACCGTGTGTCAGGTCTCTGCTTGCTCTCAAGTGCAGCGGACTTTGCTGGCTGTGTATCTATTGCTCGTGCACTGCACTTTGCATTTTTATCATTTTTGGTCTTTTCATGGGCAAAGGACACCTGGCTTTATAAGCACCGAGGACATATGACCTCAAATGTCAAGCCCAAGCCAGCATGTTCCAATTTCTCTGCAGTCTGCTCTTTCCCCACCCTGCTTCCCCCACCCGCTGAGGGTCTGTATTTGTTGGAGGTGAGGGCTTGGGGTAGGAGGGAGAGAAGAAAGTGGAAGCACAGGTTAGCATTTGCTTCCTGTCCTGTTTAGTTAGTGTAGCACAGAGGGTTAGTGCCAGATTGCACAGCCTCCTGAGGGTTCAGGAAAGGCTGTAGAGGTGAGAACAACAGCTGGCCTGCTGGTCTGGAATCACAGATGCAGTGCATTTGTCACTTTCCTCATCATTGTTGTATGTGCTTTCTGACTTTATATTTTGCGTGTTCTTGTGATATTTGGAAGAATCTGTACAAATGGAATTAGGGTGGAAAGGTTTAGTTAGGTTGCATGGAGACCTGGGAAGGGTTTCCTATGGGAGCCAAAGGTGCTGGCCTCAACCCCCAAAATTATTCTTCATGATACAGATCAGATTGGTTTTTTCATTTAAAAACTTATAATTTGAGTTAGAAATGCACCCAGAATGAATAATTAGACAAAAATGTGAAGAATGAGGTGAGAAACAATTGATGCTACACTTAGGGCAGTGAGATTATTGTAAACCTCCAGGTTAAGGCATAGGAGAGACTTGTATGCACTCAAGAACCTCTGCAGGAAGATAAAGATTGCTTTTGCTCTTAAAATGTTTCCATGAGAAAAAGTCCTTCTGGTTCATAGTCTTTTTTTTTTTTTTTTTTTTTTTAAATCTAATGACTGAACCTGCTTTGAAAGCAAGACAGGGAGAATAAATGCTAGGATTTCCACGAAAAAGATTGATGCTTAAATTAGTTTTCAGTGACATGGTCATATTAACAACTTGTTGGAAAAATCATCAAGGAGAGACAGCTTCTTCTTTTTTTAAAACATTTATGGAATCTCCTGCTGTTTTATAGAATTTCAAATGGGGAATCAGAGGTTCGCTAGCATAGTTCTTTGGTTCTAGCTTATTAATAGAGATTTTGTCTCGGTGAGCTGTACCAAGGGCCCTGCATCAATCTTTTTTGCTCAAATTTCATTTGTCCCCCAGTTACCTTTTCATGGATACGGTTTGTCTGCACAATCAATCAGATGGGTTTTGTTGTTGATCCAATTGGATTGTAAAGATTTTGTTGATTGGCTGAGGCCTGAATGTTACAGTCATTTGGAGGCAGTTGGGTGGTCTGTGGAAAGCAATCTCACTTGGGAATAACAGGGTGGAGTAAATCTGGATTCAAGGCTTTGGTCTGGATCTCAGCTGGCATTGGAATATGATAAGTAATTTCTTGTTAATCCGTGTGAACACAGGCTAAGTTCCTTTCAGCCCTCTGAAGAAAAAATAATTTAAGGCAAAATTATGGTCTTTGGGAATTGCTCTCAATTCTGAAATGAACCTAAAGAAAAAAATCTGTGTTATCTAAATGGCTACTAAGGAATGTACACGACTGTTGTTTTATAGAATTTATAGAAACTTTTATATAAATTTTATGTTTAAACTCTTGGGGAAGTTTATAAGATATATAAACTCTTACCTTGTAGCAAGTTAAAATTCAAACTTAGTATGCTTCAAGTATGTGTTACATGTATATTATGAGTGCAACAGGTAAACTAGGAAACATAGACAATAAAGAAAGTTGAAATTACTTCACCAAGATAACTGGTTTTTATTATTTTGATACGCATACATATGCTTATTTTATAGCAATCAGATCACATTGTATGTACTGGTGTAACCCATTTCTGCAGTCTAATAGTATATTATTCACATCCTCATACATCAGCAAGTATTCTTCTATAGAATTATTTTAAATACCTGCATAATATTTTATTAATTTCTATTTATTAAATACCTATGTAGAACTTATTATGTTCCATTCAAAGTTCTAGTTGCTTTATAAATATTAACTCATTTAATATGAACATAAATGTAACATAATTCATTTTACCATTCCAATAATGCTGAGCATTTAAGACATTTTTATCATGATTCTGAGTATCATTGCAATGACCATATTTTGTAGTTAAAATAGTTGTGCTTATCTTTATTTCTTATTTATTTACTTTTATACAAACCCTTGGGTCGAGGGCTGACTCTCAATAGATCACAGCAAGGGAGCAGCTGTGCTGCTTAGGAAACCCACCCAGAAGCAGGTCGTCTACAAATAGTTTAGTACCAGGTTCATCCTCATTTCTTTAGGATAAATTTTCAGAAGTGAAGTTGCTAGGTCAAATGGCATGCAAATTTTAAGGCCAGAAAGGCCAAGCCAACTGACACTTTTATATGCTAACAGGCAGTATGTGAGCAGACACAGTCAATTCACGCCCCACTGCTAACATAGAGTATTTTCACCAAAACAAACAATAAAAATCTAGAAAAAACTTAAAAGCAAAGAAAAGAAACTTTTCAAAATGATGTGGAAAAATTGATTTCTTGTTTTTAGTGGTATTTATCTTTCTCTTACTGATTTTTGGGAGTTCTTTTTATATTGAAGATATTAGCCTTTTTTAGTATAATACAGGTTTTTCCCTTTGTCAGTCATTTTGTTTCTCTGATAATAGTAGTTATTATCATATGCAACTTCTTGGTTTTGGTAGCCAAACATATCTATTTTTTTCTTTGTGGTTTATGGGTTTTTCTCTTTGCATCCATGCTTATATGGGGTTTACTTGCCCCTAGATTATGTATAAATATACATAAATTTTCTTCAAGCACTTTATAGTTTCACTTATTTTAAATCTTTAATCCATCTGGAATTTATTTTCGTCGGTGTACATTTTTTGGAAACCATCTAGAATGCTTTTAGTACATTGGTGCAAATGTTGTCCATGTGGTTTTGGAACAAGTCGTATAATGAAATACAAAACCTTGGGTTTAATAATAATAGTTTTTAAAAATTAGCATATATTAAGTTTGTCACCATGTGCCAGATAGGGCTTTGTGTGCATTATTTCACAGGCTTCCCATCATAAGCTTGGTTTAAAGTGTCCGGTGGTTATCAAGATGGTATCATAGTCACCAGTCATCTTCCTGAAATGGCCTGGGACACTGTTCGGTGAGGGGCATCACTCCCTGACCACAGTCCTGGATTTGACTGTGGGTTGCTTCTGGGCCACACCCCCTGCCACAAGGAGGGAGTCTGGGTAATGTCCCTGTCTCTGCTCCTTTTCCTGTGAGCTTCTTCTTCTAGTGGTTTGTAGCTGCAGCTGTTCCTGCGGATGAGTGCTGGTCCCGTCTTCTCTCTTACTGACAGCGTTTATTGACACAATTGGCATATTTATTGTCTTTCTGCTTTTAATCTAGGGGGAGATAATTCCTGCATAATAAGTGTGAGATTCCGTTTTCAGCCAGCTGTCTTCCTGTGGCCATGCGTTTCATCCCCTCCTTCTTAAAATCTCTGCCGCAAGCGTCAACGTCTGCACGTGTTTTTCCAGGACCTCTGGGAGCTCACCTCCATCCCACGGGGCCCCAAGACCCTCAGAATTTAGCTCTCAGATTGTGCTGCCTCAAGTTCAGCCAGCCAAGGGCCTGTGCTGCTCTGCCTTGTACCCTGACTGTGTCCAGCAGCTGCATTTACAGATTCCCATTGCCTCTTTGTACTTCTGTTCTTCAAACCGGATTTGACACATGAATTCTTAGTTTATGAAGTCTTGCTCATATTAGTACTGAGGTTTTTCTGCACTTTGTTTTTCTTTATTGACCATTAAGAACCCAATTCGTTAATTTGTTCAGAAGTATTTGCTGAGTCCCTACTAGGTCCCGAGAACCATGCTAGGCATTGTGTATGCAAATAAAAGATGCAGGGTTTCTGTTCTCACTGAGTGTATAGTTTAGGAGGGGAAAAGACATGAAGTCATCACGCAAGTCAATGTTATTGCAAACTGTGATAAATGCAGTGTCGTAAGGAAAAGTGAGAGGAGTTGTGAGATGCTGTAACGTAAACCTGACGTGGTCTTGGGCCATAGAGGAGGCATCCCGAGGAAAGAGAGCTCAAGCTGCCACCTGCAGAGTAGTGGGCCTGGATCAGGGGAGGGCAATGCAGGAAAACTCCAGTGCAGAAGCCTGGAGGTGGAAAGGGACAAGACATATTTCAGGAACTGAAAGGGGACAAGGTGAGGACAAGAGGACAGGTGGATGAGATGAATCTGGAGAGGGGGGACCAGGCCAAATTGTGAAGGCCACAGTAATGATTCCAGTTCATCCTCCTGAAAACAGAAGGGAGAGTCAAGGAAGTGTGTTAAGTGGGAAAGGTCATTCAGTGTGTGATTTTTAAAAGATCATCCAATTACCAATTAACAAGCAATGAAATAATTCTTAATTTTGAACCAATGAATGGTTCAATCACTCAAAAGTATGCGACGTGCTTACTATGTAATTGGGTTCTTACTAGGTGCCTGAGGGTTACAAAGATGAAACAGAAATAAGTCCTGCCCTCCAGATGCTTGCATTCTAGCAGAGGAAGATAGCTATGTGCACAAATGACTGTAATACAAGGAACAGCAGTACAGATAAATTAGTGCAAGCCTTTGGAGACAGGATGGTTGTTTTAGGAGAGAGATAACTTATTTCTTAAGACAATAGCCATAGCATTGGTTCTTTTTGTTTGTTTTTTAAAAAACACTGTGTTATTGAGATGGAATTTATATGCATACAATGTACAATTCAATGATTTTTGCTGTATTCACAGATATGTGCAACCATAGCCACAGTCAATTTTAGAACGTTTATTACCTCAAGAAGAAACCTTGTACGCTTTAGCTATCACCCTCTGTATTAGTCTGTTTTCTGTTCCTTATAACAATACTTGAAACTTGGAAATGTATTTTAAAAAGAGGCTTATTTCATACAGTTTTGAAGGCTGGGAAGTTCACTGTCCAGGGGGCACATTTGCTCAGGTCCTTCTTTTTGAGGGGTCTGTACAGAGTCCTGTGGCAACGCAGGGTATCACATGGCAAAAATCGCAAGAGCGCTTTCCTGTGCTCTCCTCGTGCAGCCACCAGTCCACATCCATAATAACCCACTAAACCTTTAACCCATTACTCCATGAATGGATTAATCCATTCGTGAGGACAACATCCTCATGATCCAATCACCTCTTAAAGGCCTCACCTTTCAAATACCATAATAAGATTTTCCACCCTCTTAACTTTACTACAATGGGGATCAAGTTTCTAATACATGTACTTCTGGGGGACCCATTCAACCCCTAGCATCATCATATTATCCCACCCCACCCCTAGCCCTATGCAACTACTAATCTACTTTCTATCTCTGTAGATTTCTCTATTCTGGACATTTCATGTGAATGGAGTCATATAATATGTGGTCTTTTGTTACTGTCTTCTTTCACTTAGCATAATTTTTTCAATGTTCATTCATATCATAGAATGTATCAGTATTTTAGTCCCTTTTGTTGTTGAATAATATTCCATTGTATGGATATATCACATTTTGTTTATCCATTTATTATTTGATGGGCATTTGGGTTGTCTCCACCTTTTGGCTACTGTGAGTAGTAATGCTATAAACTGTCATATACATACCTGTGTGTAATTCTTTAGGGTTTATACCTAGGAGAGAAATTTCTGGGATGTATGATTACTCATTTGAGGAACGGTCACACTGCTTTCCAAAGTGGCTGCCATTTTGCATTTCCATCAGTAGCGTATGAGGGTTCTGATTCTCTACATCTTTGTCAACACTTGTCATTATCTGATTTTTTATTTTAGCCCCCCAAGTGGATGTGAAATGGTAACTCATTATGGTTTCAGTTTATATCTTCTTGATGACTAATGAAGTCAAGTATCTCTTAATATTATGATATTGGTTTTTATGTTAAAAAACGATAACTAATGCCTCTTTCACTGCTAAAAGAATGAGATAAAAATAAAGTTGAATATAAACTACATGAGTTTAGGGACCTTCCTGTCTTATTCACAACTGTAATCCTATTACCTAGTAGAAAGCCATGCAGTAGGACACGGTAAAATACTGGATGGGTGGAAGGATGGCTAGGTGGTTGATTGCTGCCTTCTTCCTTCTAGAAAAGGTCATTGTCTGGCTATGACAAAAGCTAATGTCTGGAATCCTGCTCACAGCACCAATTATCTAGCTCTTAGTCCTGTTCATGATGCCAGTTGTAAAGCTAGGCAACCACGCCTGTTGTCGGGTTCTTTTACCCACTGGTAATCCTGCACTCACTGGGCTGATAGTCGAGCTAGGGCTGGGTCTGCTCCCAGACCCCTCAAGCCCATTCACAGACCGAGTCACAAACCCTTCACATGCCAGGCTGGGTCACCAGACCCCTTCATGCAGTTCTATAAGCTAGATAACTGGCCACACGATCCTTGGAAGCTGCAGGTCTGGAAAAACATGGCCATGCAGGGCGGGTGCCCAAAGCAGTAAACACCAGACAAAGTGGTGCTGTGAGGGCTCACTCACTCCACCCACACACACAATGTTTACTGAATGACCCTGAACCGGCTCCAAGGTGAGGGGACCCTGACCAAATTGTTCCATTTTCCCAACAGTAGTAGAGTAAAGATTTCTAAAATGGAGTATAGTTTTATCCATCTGCCTTTCCTCTGCCTTACTTAGTTTACCTTCTTATTCCCATATCGGATATTAGATATCCAAAGAAATTGGTGTTTCAGAGCTCAGAGAAAGCTCAGTTTTCTCATCTCTGAATCCCATTTTTTCAGAATTACAAAATTGTGGAGGTTAAGAGAGAATTTGCAGACCTTTAGAGATCAAGTATTTTAAGTTAAATGTTTAATTCTTTTTACCTTTCCAAAGAACTATTACCATCTGGGTCCAATAATTATGCATTAATAAACTTTCAAAAGCAAATTGGGATTCTTAAGTCCCTATTTTCCCTTAATGGGTATTGTTATTGGTACATAGACAGTAACAATTATTACCTGCTACAGGGGTAGACTCTTAAATCAATGTATAAAAAAAAATCCATGTAAATCATACCTTCCCAAGGAGAATCACATCTACCTCAAGTTTTTTTTGGCAATTATTTATAATACAGAAAAATCTTAGCACTTAAGTTATATCGAAGGTCAAATTCCTGCATCATCAATGGGAAACTACCTCAGAAACTCATGTGTCTCTAAATATAAAGCTGTGTTCTTTCCACACATCAAAGCCATTTTTATAAGATCACCAGAATCAAAAGTACTAAGCTCACATTCTCATCGCGATGTCTCAAAAGTCCCTGGAGTCAGAAGCACTGAGCTCAACTCCTCAGAAGGATGTACCAAGAGGCCACATCTTGTCCCGGGCCCCTTCTAGGTCTAAAAGTCTTAAGTAATAGGAAACAGACAGTAAGCTGTTATGGAAAGACAGACAATAAAGCGATTATCCTCTCGACCCCCAAACCCTTATGATAACTAGGAGAAAAGTATTCTAAAGTGTTGTTTTTATTGCCCTATTTACTACTATATTTTTTTCATTTTTGTCCACTGTTATTTAATACCTTGGAAGCTGTGGGTCTCTGAAAAGCCTTTGTATAGCATAAGCCAAACTTGCTTCAAAAATCTCTTTTCACCGAGAAACAGAAGGTTGTGATAGAAGAGGTTCTGCCAATTTGGCATCAGAGAGGTTGCTGTAAGGCCAGTTAAAAAGACACTCTGCTAATGTAATAAGTGTGGGCCTCCTAAGGGGATGAAAAAGCATTTTCCAGAACTTCTACTTCTTGTGTTAAAGATTTAAGCATAAGCCTCTGAAAATCCGTGAGAACTAAAGTTCTACCTTGAATACATTTCTTTGTTAAGGTTTTTCCAATTTCAATTTTCTTAGCAAAGCCTTGAATTCCATTTATTCCATTTTATTGAAACAAAACAAAGTCTAAAGTCGCAAAAGGTGATTTAGAAAAAGGTATCCCACTGTATATGTACAATACTATGCATATTTGCCTCCCCTCTCTCTCTTTTTAGGGTCTTCCCTGCACAAAGGGGAGGAGTATTTCAAGAGCAGAGTCCCTGTGGGTGGGAGGGTGGCCAGTTGATATGGAATTTATTGCCATGAGGGTGAAGCATCACCATGGGCAAGTGTGAAGGCAACAAAGCCTGGCATACATTTGGTATTCAGTGAAAGTTTTCTGGATTAATGGGTGGGAACGACGTGATGATGGCTAATTTTATGTGTCAACTTTGTTAGATAACGGTACCCAGATATTTAGCCAAAAATTATTCTAGATGCATCTATGAAGGCATATTTTAAATGAGATTAACATTTCTATTAGTAGACTTTAAAGGACAGTTTCTTCAATAAATGGTGTTGGGAAAATGATATCCACATGCAGAAGAATGAAATTAGACCCTACCTCACACCATATACAAAAGCCAACTCACAATGGATTAAAGACTTGGAAACTATAAAACTATTAGAAGAAAACATAGGGGAAAAGCTCCATGAGATTGGTCGGGGCAATGATTTTTGGGGCATATGACCCCAAAAATGCACACAACAAAAACAATACTAGACAAACAGGATTTCATCAAACTAAAAGTGTTCTGCTCAGGAAAGGAAACAATCAACAGAGTGAAGAGACAGCCTACAAAGTGGGAGAAAATATTTGCAAACTGCATATCTGATAAGCAGTTAATATCCAAAATACATGAGGAACTCAAACATCTCACTAGCAGGAAAATAACCTACTGAAAAATGGGCAAAGGACCTGAACAGACATTTCTCAAAAGAAGACAGGCAAATGGCCAACAGGTATTTGAAAAATGTTCAACATCACTAATTATCAGGGAGATGCAAATTAAAACCACAATGAGATATCACCTCATACTTGTTAGAATGGCTATTACCAGAAGATAAAAGATAACTGTTGGTGAGGATGTGAAGCAAAGGGAACCCTGCCACACTGTTGGTGATGATGTAAGTTAGTACAGCCATTATGAAAAACAGTACTAAAATTGGAAACACCCTATGATTTGTCAATCCCACTACTGGGTATATATCCAAAAGAAATGAAATCAGTATGTCAAAGAAATATATGCACTCCCATGTTTATTGCAGCATTATTTACAATAGGCAAGATATGGAATCAACCTAAATGTCTATGAATGTATGATGAATGTATGAAAAAATGTGGTATACATACACAGTGGAAAACTATTCAGCTGTAAAAAATAGAAGAAAATCCTGTCATTTGTGACAACATGGATGAACCTGGAGGACATCATGTTAGGTGAAATAAGCCAAGCACAGAAAGACAAATACCACATGTTCTCACTCATATGTGGAATCTAAAAAAAGTTGATCTTCTTAATGAACCCAAGTCTGTCTGCCCGCTGCCAGACAGAAACAAATGACTTGGAAGTCAAATGTTGGTGAAAAGGGAAGGCAGCTTTTTTCAGGACAAGCGTGCTGAAGGGGGTGGCAGGCCAACCCATCTCCTCTCCTCAAGTTAACTGAGGGTTTTTATGGGGTAGAAGTGGGGAGTGAAAAGTAAGGGGGAGAAGTGAGCTGTGGGGCTACTTGTGAGGGGCAGGTGCAGATTCTTGCTAGGGCTCTGTCTGGTTTCTGTTCTCATCCTTGACATTATCTTAGGGTCCACAGCATTCTGACTTGTTTCAGGGTGGAGTCAGCAGAGCTTTAGTGATGTCTTCCTCGTTTTTATAATAATGTCATCCTGCCCCATAACCAAGGTTCAAAATATCAAGAAAACCCAGAACACAGAGAAATGCATGCTAAGAAAAAAACAAAACAAAACAAAACAAAACCAAAAAAGCTGAGGCAATTTTTAGGACCCAACATGGCTTCAGACCTGTTCATTCTAACAATATCATAGAAGGAGAGAGCAGAATGGTGGTTACCAGGGGCTGGGATGGTTGAGACGGAGGGGTTGAGGAGGTACTAGTAAAAAGATACACAATTTTGGCTAGATAGGAGGAGAAAGTTCAAAAGATCTATTAGGTAGCATGGTGACTGTAGTTAACAACATATTGTATTCTTGAAAATTCTGAGAGTGAATATAATGTGTTGTCACAACAAAAGTGGTAACTGTGTGAGGTAATGCATCTGTTTTAGCTAGATTTGGTCATTCCACGGTGTACACATACTTCAAAGCTTCATGTTGTATACAATAAATACATACAATTTTATCTGTCAATTAAAAAAAAATTAATAGACTTCGAGTAAAGCAGATTATCCTCATACGTTTGTTCAGTCAAAGGCCTTAATAGAAAAAGACTGGCCTCCGTCAAACAGGAGGGATCTCTGCAGGCAGGCTGACTTTGTGAGCTGCAGCACCAGCTCCTCCCTGGGTCTACAGCCTGCTGTCCTACCCTGCAGAGTTTGGACTTAGCAGCCTCCGTGATTGTGTGAGCGAATTCCTTAAGATCAATCTCCCCGCCCCCACCTCTTTGTCTCACACGCACGCACGTGCACGCGCACACACACACATTCTCTCTCTCTCTCTCTCACACACACACACACACACACACACACACACACACACACACACACACACACACACACACACGAGAGATATAATAGCATCTACACGTGCATGCTATTGGTTCTGTTTCTCTGAAGAATGCTGACTCATGCAGTGAGTTCAGGTGAACTTTCTGGATGTTTCTGGATGAATACTTGCATCACTGGCTAGGACTGCGGAGAGTGAAAAGCACTGATGGATGTGGCACCCAGGCTGAGCCAGATGTTCAAACCACATGTGCCAGGGCCTGCTCTCAGCACTTGCAGCAGAGGAGGGTACTGCTGATCACAGGAACCAGAGGAGCCAAACACCTTTCAACCCAACACCAGTGTACCTTTCCGTAGTTGAAACCGTGGCACGCACGGTACACGCCGCATTTTGTGTTCTGCTTTTGCCCTAATAGAACATCATTAAACATTTTCTCGTTATGCTACATAGGCCTCAGAAATATTTCTACTGGTTATAAAACATTTCATCATGCTCTTTATTGCTGGACAAATGTTTCCAGTTCAGCATTGGAGGTAATGCTTCATGCTTTACGTACATATGCTTTCTAATCTCTTAATTATTTCTATAGGGTAAACGACCAGTAAGAGGATTGCTGGATCAGACTGGAGCAACATCTTGTTTTCCTAAAGAGAAAAGGCAGGAAGTAGAAAAATAAAGGAAAACTATAATAAATAGACAACTGAAAACGATAGAAGACAAAAATCCAAATAGTTCAGCGATCAGAAAAATTATAAACAGATTAAAGTTGCCCATTAAAAATTGTAGACCCTCAAACTGAATTTCTAAAAAAAATAGTTGTATACGGTTATATGTAGTTTGCAAAAGGAATATCTACCTAACAAAACGACCCAGAAAAATTGGAAGTAAGGGTCTGGAAAAAATATGTCGTAATACTAATCAACGAAAACTATCATAGCAATGACATCAAAGAAAATAAAATTAAAGGTGAAGAAGGCGAAAGTGATATGAGAAACAATATGCTAAGAAGTCCTTGGTCATGGGCATGTCCGTTCCTAATAACATTGACTTCATGACACGTCAGAAACTGCCCAGCTTACCAAGAAAATCTGACAGGCCCTTAATCATAAGGCAGGATTTTAACACACTTTCAGAAATGTGCAGCTCAAGCTGAAAAACTGGTAAGAATATAGAAAATTTGAACAATCGGAATTGTGTGATTTTATATATATATATAAGACTCTGCATTCAGGAGAGACTACACATTTATTAAGGAATACATGGAATTTTGTCAAAAATTGACCACTTAATAGATTCCCAAAAGTCTCAACATGTTGCAAAAATTGATATAATATTCAATATAATTAAATTTTAAAGTTTTTCTGAAAGATACCAAAAAAAAATATATACAAGGATGTTTATTTGGAGCATATTTAATGGTAGCCCCCAATTGGAAATACCTTATTTACCATGATTAGGTGAATGGGTTAAAAAGAAAAAAAAGAATAATATTGTACATTGGTTAAAGTGGTAGAACTAAATATTTGTATAAACATGCATAAATTTTGAGAACATAATATTGCATGAAAAAAATCAAGTTCAAGAATAATATATGCAGTATGCTAGTATTTATTGTAAAATTAAAAATATAAAAGAAAATATGATTCAGGGATACAGTATATGTAGTAAAAATTACATTACTTTATATGTTATGTTAATAATTGTTTGTAGACAATATATAATTATTTAATATATCATGTATATAAGTTATATTTATTTAAATTATTTAATATAATTATTTAGTATAAATTATATTATTAAAATAAAATTATTATAAGAAAAGGATAGTCATTTGCCTTTGGAGAGGAAAGAGGGAAATAGAATTAGGGATGGAAGGGCTCAAAGAGATTTCTGCTGTACCCTTAATGTTCTCTTTCTTTTAAAATCCTAGAACAAATATAACAAAATGTTACCATTTGTTCATTCTGAGTGCTGAGTACATAGGTATATGTTATATTACTCTCTGTTCTTTTCTGTTTGAAATATTTCATTATGAATGAAAGTTTGAGTTACTTGCTAGGAATACAGAGCTAGTAGTTGATATCTTAGTTTCAATAATTTGGCTTCTTTATTTTCTATTGCATAAAAGCACTTAATGTTTATGATTTCAAAGTGGATTCCTCCCATTTTTTCCTAGGTTTATTTATACTTGAAAGGTGACTTGATTTTTAGTCTTCCCCTCTGGAAGTTTAATTGCTTGTTTGCATTCTTACTCACTTTTCTCCTTGACCCCTGAGAGATGTGGTCATGAATGTTAAATGAGAGAGAATTACAGAGTCAGTTTTCATTAGGAGAACCTTCAGTGTAAGGATGAAATACAAATGGACTCTCACCACTGACTCAACTCTAGGATACAGTCATCATCCAGGACTTCAGAAGAACAAAAGTTTTCTTCTTTTACTTTTCAGTCAAGTAACAATGACAAACAAAAATCATAACAAGTAATAATGCACACGTTTCCTGAGCATCTGTAGTGTGCCCAATGCAGAGCCGCAAAGCTAGAGCATTGTGGAGGACCAAATGAAATACCGTGTGCACCCCCTTGCGTCCCTCTGCCATTTAACACGTTCTCATCCTGTGGTCTCAGCCATGTGCCAGTTTTCCAGAGTAACCCTCGGTGCTGGACCACATTTACCCCTCCTGCTCTGCACTCTCCGTGTACTGTTCTTCCAGCCACAATCTTCATCTTACCAGTGAGGATGACTCGCTTCATTGTTGACCCAGTTTGGGAGTGTCATAAGGGCAAGACCATATCTGTTTAGGTCACTGTTTTATTTCCACTGTCAGAAATACAGTACTTCATAAATGATGAAATGCTTGGGGAGTGATGGATGGTAGGATAAGTGGTCAACAGATAGAATGTAAGCGACTGAGTCACATTGCTATGATGATAGCTTTGCGTCCAATTTGAATCCCAATTTATGAATAAGAAAATTATGAGTTTGTACGTTTTAACTATTGTTAGAAACATGTTATTTGTGATACCTCCCAAGGCTGATTTCGATATACCAGTGGGTTTCAGTATGAGTCACTGGGGTCAGTAAGCAGTCCCTGAAGGTCTTTAAATGCCACTTTCTACAAATGAAAGATTGTTTGAACCCATATCCTATATGTACTATGCATATATATTATATTATACACACATACATATATAACTACATATGTATTTCGGTATTAGCACATCATATGCATTATAAAATACAACAATATAAATTAAAATAAGGTGGACTAGTAATGTAAATAGAAATTCTGTTTTTTTCTCCCTGCTGCAGGTGCGTTGGCTTGTGTGGGGGTTTGTGTTGCACTACTCTTTGAGGCCAGTGTCCTGGTGGAAAGGGGCACGGGGGGGGGAGGGGGGCAGAAATGCATTCTAGACTACTGCCTCTCAAACCTTGCTATACACACAAATTCCCTGGGGATCTTGTTAAAATACGCATTCCTGGGTCCCAGGCCCCACCCGCCGAGAGTCTGCTTGAGTAAGTCTGGAATGGAGCCCAGTGACTTGATTTCTGCCTAGCTCCTGGGCAATGCTGCTGCACGCTCAGTAGCTCTGTTCTCCACCAGCACTTCTCAGACTCCCACGCACATCATCTGAGATCTTGTTAAAACACAGAATGTGATCTCATAGGTTTTGGGTAGGGCTGAAGTTCTGCATTTCTAACAAACCCCCAGGAAGGCCACGGCTGCCGGTTTGATAGAGGGACCGTGGGTTACAAAGTCAGTTGCCACCTGGACCCGGAGCCCTCAGCGAATTTGACTGCACACAGACACCAGCCTGCAGAGCAAAGTATCGTGAGAAACAGAGACTGCTTTTGTTGGAGAGAAATCATCGCTGACAAGAAACTTCATGTAGCCCTGTTATTTGTCTTTGACTCCTTTCCTCCATTAGAGAATTTTGGTTTTAGAGTGACCTTTAGTTGAAGGACAATTGTGAGCAAAAGGATTTCAGACAGAATATTACAGTTTTTTTCTGAATGTTTTTAATAATGACCAAGATTGTTCATTTTTCTCTGAGTTTATGATATGTACGATATGTATAGGGATGATTTTCATCAAAGGTCTGAAACAACATTTTGCCTCAGCATTTACCTGATTCTTGTGCCAAGGGTAAAGGGAAAATATAATGTTCTTCTTAGAGTTCATAGAAACTTTTCAGGTCAGTTCTTATATTACATTCTTTAGTATCACACATTATTTCTTCATAGAATATTGCATAGAAGGATAAAATTATAAAAATTCTATACTGACCAGCATATACAAAATTAAGTAAAATTATTTTAACGCAAAGTTAGGGAGGAGCAGACTTGTATATTTGACCACACAGTTGTGTTTATACAACAGAGGTGGAAGAAAATCATCAGACTGTAATGAGTTTTCAGCATTTTTAAGGTACAAAAACTATTTAGATTGTAGAAGATTTAAAAATCTGTATCTTAGTTCCTTTGTTCCAAAAACGTGAGTTTCTTGACGAGGATTGAGGGTTCTTGTGGAGAGCTAGAGACTAGCTCAATCTGTGAACATAGGATTAGGGCCTTATTAGCTAGGTGTATCGGGAGGAGATACCTGGACATGAACTAAGACTTCTCAGAGATGAGGCGCAGCTCCTGTGACGGTGGTTCCCGGCCACAGCTGCACACTGGAGTCCCCTGGCAGTTCTCTGATGCTACAGCAACACCCGGACCAATTAAATCAGAATCTCTGCGGGCTGTGGCTGGGCTTCAGTGGTGGTTAAAGTTCCAGATGGTTCTCAGGTGCAATCAGGGCTGAGAACCACAGTGGAGAGGCCTGGGTCCTTTTCACTTGCACACTTCACTGTGTCATCTTGTGGACCGTGGTTCCAGGTCCCCTGGGTTTGCTCAGTCTGAGCCAAATTCACAGATCAGTTTGACGTCTCTCCCTTTCCCTGCATTTCTATGTTTGTCTTCTCCATTAACTAAACATGTTTCCATTCTCCTCTGGCCTATTATTTAATTGGAAAGCATAATTAGGATTCACGTTATAGTTTTGTTTGTCTGTTTGTAGTTAAAGAAATGCTTGTAGGCTTCTCGTGGGTTGAAACTTTAAGTCTGTCTTCTTTCCTGGCGTGATCCTGAATCAATGTATCTTCTCATTTATTTAAGCATGGTGCCCAGTGTCTAATTTAGCGCCTGGCACATAGAAAGTACTCAGCAAATATTTGTTGAATATATGATTCTTCCCTCTCATTTAGATTTCATGCTCAGATATTCAATCAGTTTCTGACTGATGCTGACATAAGCTCTCAAACATATCTAAATTCCATTTCCTTGGTTGTGTGGCCTTGGTGTGGACCATCGTTATTTTTCTTGCTTCCACCTGCTCGTCCTACTCCCCCAGGTGCATCCAGTTCCCATGATGGACTAGCGTGGCTTCCCATGATGGACTGATCCCAGCTTCTACTGTGCACACAGAGTGGTTTTTATTTTATTTATTTATTTATTTTGGTTATGAATATTCATGAGATACAGAGCTGATTGTTACCCCTCGTGCCCATGATGTGAGGGCCAGATTCATACTGGCAGCATGTCCATTACCAGAAATTGCATTTGTACCCTGTGTCCCCAACCTCCCTCTCCCTTCCCCTTTTCCCCCCACTCCACCTGTAGCCCAAGGAATGTTCTCTCCCTCTGCAAGTCCAACGCACCACTGTGGTCTTTCTTTCCTTCCTTCCTTTATCTCTTAGCTCCCACTCATGAGTGAGTACATGCAGTATTTATCCCTCTGTGATTTGCTTATTTCACTCAACATAAGTTTCTCCAGGCTCATCCATGTTGTTGGAAATGGGAGAATTTCATTCTTTTTTATGGCAGGGTAGTATTCCATACTGTACATATACCACAGTTTCCTTATCCAATCATCCATCGATGGACATTTAGGTTGGTTCTATACCTTGGCTATTGTAAACAGAGCTGTGATGAACATGGGAGTGCAGGTATCCCTCAACATGATGATTTCCATTCCTCTGGGTATATACCCAGAAGTATGATGCCTAGATTATATGGAAGATCTATCTGTAGTTGTGTGGGAAACCTCCATACTGTTTTCCAAAGTGGTTGTACTAATTTACAGTTCCACCAACAGTGCAGTAGTGTTCCCTTCTCTCCACATCCTTGCCAGCATTTGTTATTCATGATCTTTTTGGTTACAGCCAGTCTAACTGGGATGGGGTGGTATCTCAACGTAGTTTTAATTTGCATGTCCCTGATGACTAGTGATGTTGAGTATTTTTTCATGTGCCTGTGGGCTATTTGTATGTCTTCCTTTGAAAAATGTCTATTCAGCTCCTTTGCTCATTTTTTAAGTGGGTTATTTGTTTTTTTTACTGTATAATGGCTTGAGTTCCTTGTATATTATGGATATTAATCCCTTGTTGGATGCATACATAGCAAAAATTTTTTGCCACTCCGTAGGTTGTCGTTTCAGCAGAAGCTTTTTAGTTTGATATAGTCTCATTTGTTTATTTTTTCTTTTACTGCTTGTGCTTTGAGGCTCATGTTCATAAAGTCTGTGCACAGACCTAGTTGCTGACGTGTTTCACCTATATTTTCCCTTAGTAATGTTACAGTTTCAAGTCTTATACTTAAGTCTTTAATCCATTTTGAGTTTATTTTAGTGTATGGTGAGAGATGCATATCCAGTTTTCCCAGCACCACTTGTTGAAGAGGCTGTCTTTTCCCCAATGTAGATATTTTTTGCCTTTGTCCATTATCAGATGTCTGTAAGCCTGAGGGGTGATTTCCGGGTTCTCAATTCTACTCCACTGCTCTGAATGTCTATTTTTATAACAGCACCATGCTGTTTTGGTTAAAATAGCTTTGACGTATAATTTGAAGTCAGGTAGTGTTATGCCTCTGGCTTTATTTTTTTGCTCAGGATTGCTTTGGCTGTTCAGGGTCTTTTGTTGTTCTATATGAAGGGTAAGATTGTTTTTTTGCATTTCTGTGAAGAATGCCATTGGTATTTTTATGGGAATTACATTGAATCTGTAGATCGCTTTGGGTACGATAGACATTTTCACAATGTTAATTCTTCCAATCCAAGAGCGTGGAATATCTTTCCATCTTTTTGTGTCATCTTTAATTTCTTTCAGAAGTGGTTTGTAGTTCTCATTGTAGAGGTCTTTCACCTCCATGGTTAAATTGATCCCTAGGTATTTTATTTTTTTAGTGACAATTGTAAATGGGCTTCCTTTCTTTGTTTCTCTTTCTGTTAGTTTGTTACTTGAGTTTATAAATGCAACTGATTTGGGGGCATTTATATTGTATCCTGCAATGTTACTGAAATTATTAACCAGCTCAAGGAGTTTTTTGATAGAGTCTTTAGGTTTTTCTATATATATAGGATCATGTCATCTGCAAATAGGGAAAGTTTGACTTCATCTTTTCCAATCTGGATTCCTTTTATTTCTTTCTCTTGCCTGATTGCTCTGTCTAGTTCCTCCAGTACTATGTTAAATAGAAGTGGTGAGAGTGGGCATCCTTGTCTTGCTCCTATTCTTAAGGGAAAGGCCCTCAGTTTTTCTCCGTTCAGAATGATACTGGTGGTGGGCTTGTCATAAATGGCTTTTATTGTGTTGAGATATTTTCCTTCTATACCTAATTTGTTGAGAGTCTTTATCATGAAGGGATGTTGAATTTTGTCAAATGTTTTTTCAGCATCTCTTGAGATAATCTTATGGTCTTTGTCCTTGAGTTTGTTGATATGATGTATCACATTTATTGACTTTCATATGTTGACCCATCCTTGCATTCCTGGGGTGAATCCCACTTGATAATACTGTATAGTTCTTTTTTAATATGTTGCTGTATTCTGATTGCTAATATTTTGTTGAGGATTTTTACATCTAGGTTCATCAAGGATATTGGCCTGTAATTTTCTTTTTCTGTTGTGTCTTAATCTGGTTTTGGTATCAGAGTTATGTTGGCCTCATAGAATGAGTTTGGGAGAGTAGCTTCTCTTTCAATTGTTTGGAAAAGTTTGAGGAGTATTGATATTAACTCCTCTTTAAAAGTTTGATAGAATTCAGCTATAAAACCATCCGAACCTGGACTTTCTTTGTTGGAAGACTGCTAATTACTGCTCCAATCTCCTTGCTTGTTATTGGTCTGTTCCGGTTTTCTATCTCCTCTTGGTTCAGTCTTGGTAGTCTGTATGTGTCTAGAAACTTATCCATATCTTCCAGATTTTCATATTTGTTCTCATACAGTTGTTTATAATAGTCTCTAATGATTCTTTGTATTTCTGTGGTATTGTTTGTAATGTCTCCCTTTCCATTTCTGATTTTTGTTATTTGGGTCTTCTCTCTTCTTGTTTTTGTTAACCTAGCTAATGGTTTGTCTATTTTACTCATCTTCTTGAAAAACCAACTTTTTGTTTGGTTGATTTTTTAAAATTGTTTTTGGGGTCTCTATTTTATTTAGTTCTGCTCTGATCTTAATTATTTCTTTCTATCTACTACCTTTAGGTTTAGATTGTTGTTGTTTTCAAGTTCTTTGAGGCACAGTGTTAGGTTGTTTATTAGGTTGTTTATTTGAAGTCTTTCCGTTCTTTTGATGTAAGCATTTATTACAATAAATCTGCCTCTTAGTCCTACTTTTGCAGTATCCCACAGGTTTTGGTATAATGTATCTTTATTTTCATTAGCTTCTAGAAATTTTTTGATTTCCTGTTTAATTTTTTCTTGAACCCATAGGTCATTCAGGAGTCTATTATTTAGTTTCCACATATTTGTATAGTTTCCAGAGTTTTGCTTGTTATTAATTTCCAATTTTAGTCCATTGTGGTCTGAAAAGATACTTAGAATGATTTCAAATCTTTTAAATTTGCTGAGGCTAGATTTGTGACCTACTATGTGGTCTATCCTGGAGAATGTTCCATGAACTAATGAGAAGAAAGTATATTCTTTAGTTGTTGGGTGAAATGTTCTGTATATATCTGCCAGGTCCAGTTGGTCTAACATGTAGTTTAAATCCTATGTCTCTTTGTTGATTTGTTGCCTGGAAGATCTGTCCCATACTGAGAGAGGGGTGTTCAGGTCACCCGCTATTAACATTTAGGGCCTATTTCTTTCTTTAGGTCTAAGAGTGTTTGCTTTATATATCTGGGTGCTCCAGTATTGGGTGCATATATATTTATGATTGTTATATCTTCTAGCTGGATAGATCCTTTTATCGTTATATAGTGACCTTCTTTGTTTCTTCTTATGTGTTTTGGTTTAAGTCTATTTTATCTGATGTAAGAATAGCTACTCCTACTTGGTTTTGGTTTCCATTTGCATGGTATACTTTTTTCCATCTCTTCACTTGGGTCTAGCTTTTTAATCCAATCAGTCAATCTATGCCTTTTGAATGGGAAGTTTAATCCATTCACATTTAGGGTGGTTATTCACAGATATTGCTTCATTCCTGTCATTTAATTGCTTTTTGTTTAGATTTTTTAAATATCCCTTGATCCTTACTTCCCCTTTTATTTCTCTTCTTCAATGTTAGTTAGATATTTGAGGTGGCATGATTTAGCTTCTTGCTCTTTCTCACTGGCATTTTTGTTTTAACAGTAAGTTTTGCTCTCTCTTGTGTATCTGTGGTAGTGACACTCATTATTCACATTCCAGATGAAGGACTCCCTTGAGAATTTATTGTAGGGTTGATTGTATGGTGGTAAACTCTCAGTTTTGGTTTGTCTGGGAAATACACTATTTCTCCCTTATTTCTGAAGGACAGCCTTGGTGGGCAAAGAATTCTTGGCTGGCAATTTTTTTCTTTTAGTGTTTTGAATATATCATTCCACTTTCTTCTGGCCTGTAGGGTTTCAGTTGTGAAGTCTGCTGTTAGTCTGATATGGGTTCCCTTATAGGTGACTTGCTGCTTTTCTCTTGCTGCTTTTAGAATTCTCTCTTTGTCTTTGAGCTTTGCAAATTTGACTGCAGTGTGTCTTGGAGAGGATCTTTTTGGATTGAATCTGTTTGGGGATCTTTGAGCTTCCTGGATCTAAAGGTCTGAATCTCTCTCTACCCCTGGAAAGTTTTCTGTTATTATTTCCTTGAATAGGTTTTCAATACCTTTTCCTTTCTCCTTCCCTTCTGGAATACCCGCCATTTGGATCTTAGAGCACTTGAGGTTGTCTGCTATCTCTCTTAGATTTTTCTTATTGTTTTAAATTATTTTTTTCCTTTTTTTTGTCTGCCTGAGTTATTTCAAAAGACCATCTTCAAGATCTGAAATTCTTTCTTCTGTTTGCTCTAGCCTGCTGCTTCAGCTCTTTGTTCTGTTTTTTATTTCAGTAAGTGAATCTTTCATTTCTAGGAGTTCTGCTACATTCTTTTGTAAGGTATTAATCTCTTTGTAAATTTCCTCCTTCATATTCTGGGTATTTTTTCTTGTTTCCTTGTGCTCTCTAATCGAGTCTTCTTTTATTTCTTCAAGCTTTCTTAAGATCATTGCTCAGAATTCTTTTTCAGACATTTCAAGGATTCTCTGTTCTATAGGGTCTGGAATTTGAGCCTTACTTTATTCCTTTGGTGGTGTCATATTTTCTTGTTTGTTTGTAGTTCTAGTATTTTTTCATTGATGTTTGGTCATCTGGTAGAGGACTTGCTTCTGTTACTCTGGGGCTGGCTGTGAGGATAAAGACTTCTTCCTCTATTTGCAGGCTCTACTGATGACTCTTCTTATATCAATGTAGTCAGGTGAGTGGCAGGTTGTCTATAGAGTGGCCCTGACTGCTACTGTGGTGGTGAACTGTCCTTGTGGTGACAGAAAGTGTGGCAGTATCTATATTACATTATCTTGGCTCCTGTTCTAGCTTTCCGTGGCTGTAGACTAAGCCCCTGGTGCTGTGCAGGCCTCAGCTCACCTAAGTGCCTGCTGGGCTGTGTGTGCTTCCATTACCCGCCAGGGTCTTAGACTGGACCCTTGTGCCATGTGGGTCTTGGCTCACCTTGGCAGCTGCTGGGCTGTGTGCACTTCCCTCTGGGCCTTAGACTGGTCCCCAGTGCCGCAAGGGTCTGGTCTTGGCTCACCTTGGTGGCTGCTAGGCTTTGTACATTTCCCTTCCCCTGGGGCCTTAGACTGGGCCCCAGTGCCACAAGGGTCTCTGCTCATCTCAGCAGCTGCTGGGCTATATGCACCTCCTTTCACCCCCAGGGCGTTAGACTGGACTGGATTCCTCAAGGGTCTGGTCTTGACTCACCGTGGCAGCTGCTGGGCTGCGTGCACTTCCTTCAAGGCTTTAGACTGAGCCCCAGTGCTGCTGATGCTGCAAGGGTCTGGTCTCAGCTCACCTTCATGGCCAAAGTGGTTTTTAAAAATTATTTTTTTTTCAATTTATCTCATTCTTATCACATTATTAATACTTACATAATTTAACCTAGAGCTTTTAAAAAATATATAACTAAGTCTCCTGTTAGTACCTTAGGAACTATCTCTCCATTTACACAAATACATTTTATTGTTTGCTTTTTATAGTTTCTGCATTTTTAAAGTCTATCTCTTGTTACGTTGACCAGTTAATATCATGAATTGAATCTTTTTGTACAATGTTTTCTAAGTAGTATTGCTGGAATTTAGTAAAACTGTTTTTTTAGCTTTTAAAAAATTGAAACATAATTGATTGTACATATATGTGAGGTACAGCATTGAATATCCATACCTGTGTGCAATATGTGATGCTCAAATCAGGATAATTCGCATATTCAACATTACACAATGCTGTTTTTTTTTTTTTTTTTTTGGAATTTTCATGATTACAGACAAGCATATGAGCCAGTATAATTTTTCTCTTTCCTTTCTAAAATCTATGCCTATTGTTTGTTTTCTTGTGTGATTTTTAGGGGCTATAACTTTAAGAATACTGTTACTTAATAGTAGTAATGGAAGACATCTTTCATTTTTTAATTTACTGACATACCTCTAATATTTAATCATTAAAAATAATTCTGGCTCTTCAAAGTAATATAGACACTGTTCATTGTGTTAAAGAAAGATTATTTTGTTTCAGTCTCACCACATTTTTAAAACCAATAATAAATGTCAAATTTATTATATATTATAGGACATCTGTCAATGTGAATACATAGTTCTTCTTTAATCTATTAACATGAAAAAATATATTATTAAATGATATAATGGTTTGATATCAAACCAACCTTGCATTTCTAAAACTAACACTACTTGGTTACGATATATTATTCTTTTGATGTACTGTTGGATTCTATTTTATTATATTTTATACAATATTTTTTTGCCCTTATATTTGTAAATAGTCTGTATTTCTCTTGTCTATGCCCCCTTTGCAATATTTTGGTAAGACCTCGGTCCCTCCTACACATATGCAACCACTCACACCATATAAAATTAATTGTAGTTTCCTAAATAGATAGTGTCATTTCAGAGCTTGGGCTGAATACCTTGCTGTCTTTTCTTTCCTCATTTGCCTTTCAAACTCATGCAGGACTAAGATCATTTGTGACCACTGGTTTCTCCTTCAATGAAGTTTTCTCACATTTGCTGCCCACACTCTCACGTCGATCGATCACTCCCTCCTGTGCTGTCTCTCAGTATTGTGTTCATATCTCCATTGTAATATTGATTCTATGGTAACAACATTCTTTTTATATCTGTTTCTCTCACTCCATTTTCAGTCTTGGAAGGCGGAGGTTTTGACTTCCCATCTTCATGTTACTGGTTCTCAGCACAGCACCTCCACATAGCAGGTGCTCAGTAAATGCTAACTGGATGAAGAGTGACTGGTGGAAATTCGTACCTCCATTTGCCTTGCTTTGCTGCAGGGCCTCCTGGGTGCTGCAGATTGCCCCCAGCACGACAGGGAGAAATCTCACATTCTTTCTTAGCTGTGGTTCTTTAAAATGTCCTGCCTATGCTCCTATGCAGGGACTGAAGTCATGCGTTTCAATTATTCAGTCTGCTGGGTTGCTTTACTGTGGGATTCATGCTAGCAAGGCACTTTATTTAGGTGTGATAGAGGACAGGACGGTGGGGACAGGACTCATTCTTTCACATGGTTTTTCTTTCATAGAGGATGTGTTCAGTTGATGGGAGTGGGAGCATCCTACATTCCACACATGTTTGTTGGGCACCTTCTGTATGCAGGTGACTACCTAGGTGTTGGGAATTCAGTCAGAAAATAGGCAGACACAGTTCTTCGTGGTGCTTACATTCTAGTTGGGGTTATCTGGCTGCTATGTGGGGAGTGAAGAGTTTTTTTCTCCAAAGTCTTATTAGAAGAAATGGCTTCACAAAAACATTTAACTGGCTGCTGTGTCATGAAGAAGGTATATGATGATGTCAGTGCTATAGCTGGAAATATATAGGTGAGAAATTACAACTTTTCACTGTCGAGTCTCAGTAAAATCCTTTTTGACCACTCCTTTTTCCCTCTTTCCTCCTATGTTCTTCCCCAGTGCATGACTTTCAATCACTATCTTCATATGGGCTATTCACTTGTCTCACCTTTTAAATTTCTTTAAAAAAATAATACCCCTTATCAACCTTATAGCATCATTAACTGCCCAAACATTAGCTAGACAAGAGGCTAGATTTTTATTTACCTAAAATGAGATAGAAAATAGCTTATAGTCTCTTTTTCTTTTTTGAAGAATAAAAAGGGCAAATTGCGTCCTGTGACTGATGGACTGAGCAGCATTATTACGAGCCATTATAATACAGTAGACAGCCCAGAGGTATTGGCAAAGGTAGCAATGAAACGAAGCAAACTCTAAATTGATTTAACAAAACACTGACCATTTTATGGTAGGCAAAACAATAATAAATCTTAAAGGAGGAATCATCCTAGGACATGGTGAGAAATGAATCTAGCATAAGCTCATTGTTGCTGTCAGCACTTGCTTTTACGGTTTTTGTATGAATGTTGGTAAGAGAAAATGCGAGAACGTGTTCATGGCTGTTGGCTGAAGTCAAAGCACATCGGTAGGGATGCTCTCTGCAGTCCTGATGTTAACTTTGTTTTGCAAAGAATCACATTTTGTTTACTGGACAATATGGAACACTCGTAGTTCAACCCTTTGTCCCCTCTTCAGTGTCTGTTAAACATTTTTACCTGGATGCTGTGGCGTGTTGGAACGGGCTTGTATTAGCTCTCTAAAGCCAGTTGTTAGACTCTCTTCCCAACGCCATGATCAGTGCAGTGATCAGTGTCATGCTGGTAGCTTGAAAGCAGACACACTGTGAGTATTTACACCACAGAAATCACATATGCTGCAAATCATGGATTCCCTCTCCTCTCCTGAACCCCCAAGAGCCAGTTTTTAAACACTTATCGCCACACCACTGCCTGCATGTTCATGCATGCTTAAGTACAACCTCATCATCTCTCCTGCTCCTTTCCACCATCAGCTCCTCCTGCATTCATTCCTGTTACTTGTTGGCAGACTTTAAACCCAGGCTCAAAACTTCAGAGGCGTCTTTGGCCCTTCCTTTTCACTTTTGCCCCAACGTGAGACCCCTTTTCGTACTCTGCAGATTGCACGCTCTCCAATCTTGTGTGCCCTGTGTCTCCTCTCAGTTTCTCCTGCTGCTCCCCCAGATAATCCCTGCTGTCTCTTTTTCCTCTTGCAACCCCTGTGATGTCTTGTGCAATAGCTGCTCCATCACCATCTAATCCCCCATCTCTGCCTTTCATCCCATCTTATCAGCTTACTTTCCTGAGGTGTGTTTTGTATTCTGTCACCTTTCTGCTCAAACTGTCAGTGATCTCCCAAATAAGATTCGTGCTTCGTAGCTTGACATGTGAGGAAGTTTATCCTGTGAGCACAGCCTGCCTTTCCAGTTGATTTCCCACAACTTCTGCTCCTCTTCTCGGTGCTCGTGGCATTGAAGAGCCCCACTTTTCTTTGTGCCTGGTTGAAACTTACTCTTTCTTTTGAGGTGTAACCCAGATGAAGCTGCCTCTTTGAAATCTTTCCTCACTTCTCCCCGCTGCCTCCACACCAGAGTAACCTCTGTCTTCCCTCGCACTCCCTTGGTAACGCCGTCCTGCTTTTTACAGCCCTCATCATTTGCATCGGCCTTCGGCTGAGTGTCCCCCAAACTCCATGCCACAGTAAGTGCTGAGCGCGGGAAATCCTATTATGGTAATTAAAAGGCGGGGCCTCGAAGAGGTGATTGAGTTGACCATTTAATGATGGTCATGGGCAGAGTTCTGAGGGCTTAAAAGGAGAGCACGTGAGGAGCTATCTGTCTATCTCTGCTCGACAGTTTTCTGCCATGTGAAACCCCTGCATTGCTGTAAAGCCACCACCAAAGAAGACCCTCACCAGATATGTTCCCAGCCTCTGAAACTGTAAACAATAAATTTCGTGTTTTTTTTTTAAAATAAATCACCCAGTTCCAGGTATTTTATTATAAGCAACAGAAATGGACTATTACTCAAAATTGGTACCAGACAAGTGGGGTGTTGCTTAGAACAAATGCTTGAAAATGTGGAAGTGGCTTTGGAACTGGGTGTTGAGAAGAGGCTGGAAGTATTTGATGGAGCGGATAGAAAAAGGCTCACTACTGATAGGAGTTTAGAAGACAAGAAAACCAGGGAAAGTTTGGAACTTCTTAGAGACTGGTTAAATGATGGTGAGCAGAATGCTGGTAGAAATATGGACAGTACAGGCCATTCTGAGAAGACCTCAGAGGTAAACGAGAAGGGACTTATTGGAAACTGGGGCAAAGATGACCCTTGCTATGGACTTGCAAGGAACTTGGCTGCATTCAGTTCATGCCCCAAAGTTTTATGGAATGTGGAACTTTGAGGTGCTGACCCAGGGTATTTGGTGGAAGACATTTCTAATCAGCAAAACATTCAGGAAGTTGCATGGCTACTTGCAGCAGCCTACATTGAGTTCTAGCAGAAAAGCCATGAGTTAAAGCCACAGTTTATGAGTCAAAAGAAAGCAGAAGGCAAAAAGTTGGAAAACTTTCAATCTGGCCATGAAAGCAAGGGTGTAGCCCAGTGACTGTTTGCTAAGGAAATTGATAAGGAAAAAAGGGAAGCAGAAGGTAAAGATTTGGAAAGTTTGCAGCAGCCTGGCCATGTGGTAGAGAACAAGAAAAAGGCCTTGAAGTCATTTCAGACATTTTTGGGGCTGCATCTTCCATTACAGACCCGGAGGCCTAGGGAGACAGAACAGTCTTGGGGAACAGGCATGAGGCACCCTCCATGGGCTTGCTGCCCGGGGACGCCTTGGGAAGCTGCTTCCAGCACCAGCACCTCAGCTGCTTTGGCTGCTCCAGCTGTGGCTAAATTGGTCCCAAGTGTCATTTGACCCACAGCTTTGGAAAATACAAGCCAGAAGCCTTGGTGGTCTCCCCGTGGTATTAGGTCTGCAGGCTGGCAGAATGCCAGAACTGTGGAGGCTTGGGGGCCTCCACCCTGATTTCACAGGATGTATGGAAAATCCTGGGGGCCCAGGAAGAGATCTGTCACAGGCGCAGACAGCTTTCACTAGAGCAATGCCAAGTGGAAACGTGGGGTTGGAGTTGCAGCAGAGAAACCAGAAGAGTGTCTTGTGTAGTGGAACTGTGAGAGTGGGACCTTCATGGAGACCTCAGGCCTGTGATGCTACTGGCATGCAATGCCAGCCTGCAAGAGCTGAAGCATGGCCTCAGACCAGGAGAGCCATAGGAGCAGAGCTGCCTAAGGATTTGGGGATCCAGCCCCCACACCAGCATGCAGAGATGTTGAACATGGAGTCAAGGTCAACGATTCACCAGCTTTGAGATTTAGTGCCTTCCCTGCTGGGTCTTGGACTTGTTTGGGACCTGTTATCCCTTTTGGGGGGTATTTATCCCTTTTGGAATGGGAATATGTACCCTATTCTTGTCCCACCATTGTATCTTGCAAGTAGATAACTTGTTTTGATTTCACAGATGGGACTTAATGGAATGATATTTACCTGTGAGAAGGACATGAACTTTGGGGGCCTGGTATAAAGTGCTACGGATTGATTGAATTGTGCTTCCCAAAGTCCATGTATTAGAAGCTTAATTCCCACCATAACTGCTGGGGGTGAGAAATCCTATTGTGGTGATTGAAAGGTGAGGCCTTGAAGAGGTGATTAGATTGTAGGACTGTAGGGAATGGATTAATAATGGTGGTCATGGGCGTGGTTCTGAGGGCTTTAAAAGGAGAGCACGTGAGACTCTCTCTCTGCTCCACCGTCTTCTGCCATGTGAGTCCCCTGCATTGCTGTAAAGCCACCACCAAAGAAGACCCTCAGCAGGTGTGTCCCCTGGACTTTGGACTTCCCAGCCTCTGAAACTGTAAGCAATATATTTCATTTTCTTAAAATTCCCCGGTTGCGTGTATTTTGTTACAAGCAACAGAAACGGACTAGTGCATCCTCCCTTCATAGCAATTTACTTCAGCACATTGCAATTTATGTGAGTTTGGAATCGGAACCCCATCTCAATTCATCTTTGCCACTTCTGGGAGGTGGGCACAGTGCCTTGTGTGGGAGAGGTTTGCTGAAAGAATAAACGAGAGGAAAATAAAGTGTATTGCTAGGTGGACATCCTTTAGCTGCTAGGTGTAAAAGAAATAAAAACACAGGAAGTAAAAAAAAATGACATAATAGGAATATTTCTGGAAGTCCCCCGAAAGTTTAACTTCTAAGTGGAACATTTGTATTTTAGGTAATGTATTTGAAGAGGACGTCACATGGAAGCTGAAATAGAATAGGCCCACAGAGTGACAGAAGGCAGAATCTGAACAAATGGGTGGAAGTTACAGAACACATTTTCATTTAATATATAAGACAACTTCCTGAGAGATAGAAACTGGAATTGTCTGTCACAGGAATGAGGTTCCTAAAAGGCTCCTGCCCGATGCAGATGTGTGGCCATCCCTCAGGAGCGTTATAACAGGAACTCCTGCAGGGAGTCGATGTTCCCTAAGGCCTTTTAAGACTGTGATTCTGTAATTCTGTGACTGTTTATCGAGTCATCCAGCCTACTGAGGAGTTTCTGAGCCCTCAATGCCCTAAACCACAATGGGTTGCCATAATCATTGCTATTAAGCCTTTTACTGTACAGAAGAAGCATTAAAAGATTTAGGAAGAAAACACCTATAAAGCCCCCATCCTCAATAAAAAATGTTTTTTAAATTTAAGGTCCTCTGCTTTGGCACAAAAATGTTCCATCTTTAATCTTAGATCACTAAATTAAGGTCTAGCAAACATGCCATATTATCATTTTCTCCGTAGGAGCTAAGAGCAAATATCTCCAGCACTAAATTTCTACCTGATTAAAACTCTGGCTTAGTTTTATTTCAGTCCATTTGCCACGGGTCCTCAGGGACACGGGCTGAGAGGGAAGGAGCAGAGTCTCACTCTCCAGAGGCTTGAATCTTTTCCGTGGCCTGGAGTCCTTCCTTACCTGAAAACAGCATTT